>NC_041365.1:21697746-21757746 GCF_900634415.1 Cottoperca gobio
GCAGATAATAATACAGAACTGTGGATTCAGACTTTATTTATCATATTTGAATAAATACGTACTGTTTTATGTATCTCTGTGTGATTGGACCATGTTCCTGCCACTGTGCGTAAAGAGCAGCAGCCTCCACAGCGCTCAGTTGGAGCTGTAATAATAATACTTCTTCAGCTTCAAATAAA
The DNA here is from genome assembly GCF_900634415.1 of Cottoperca gobio. Classification (NCBI taxonomy): domain Eukaryota; kingdom Metazoa; phylum Chordata; class Actinopteri; order Perciformes; family Bovichtidae; genus Cottoperca; species Cottoperca gobio. The sequence continues at coordinate 21,697,926 of NC_041365.1, forward strand.
AAAGCTCTTTCCAAACGTGTGTTTAGTTCTTTCCAAGAAAGACAGAAAAAGATCTTTAGAATTTGTCCGCCTGCGTTTCTTCTCTCCGCCTTGTTCCGCGCTGCGGAGCTGCAGTGATGTCAGCCTGCCCGGGTCATCTGAAGGTCAGCAGCCTCGGAAGGGTTCATAGAAAGTTCACTCGCATGTATTAGGCAATTCAATCTTTCATTCTCGGTGGCAAAACTAGTTGGAAATGAGCTGCACGGGGGGACGGATAACCCATTCGTCATCGGAGAGGAGAACGTGTGCTTTTTAAACGCCGCTCGTCTGATTCTTGATAATAGAAAGAAGGATCCTCCGGTTGAGGCGGGCTCCACCGCGGCTGGGAACCGGGACGGGATTCAAGTCAACACGTCGGGATATTATTATATTTATTATGAAGCAGGAGTCCCGTTCACACGTCCGTGGCAGCGCGCTGACTGGACACGCTGCGAGGAAAGGGCAAAGGAGCATTTAGAAGAAGCCGTGGAGCGTTTTGGTCCGAAATAATTCATGATTCCGGTGCGGGACAAGGGAGAACAAGAGGAGCAAAACCGGCCGTGCCAAGAAGAAGAAGAAGAAGAAGAAGAGGGAGGAGGAGGAGGAGAAGGAGGAGGAGGAGGGGGGAATCAGCGGAGTTTGATGGAGTTGTATGCGCTTATGCCGGTGATATTTATCCATAACGCACAAGACTAGTTGAACGACGCGCCGTCACCATGTTTGACTGCATGGACGTGCTGTCCGTGAGTCCCGGGCAGATGCTGGATTTCTACACGTCCAGCCCGTCGTCCTGCATGCTGCAGGAGAAAGCTCTGAAAGCCTGCATCAGCGGACTGGCGCACAGAGAGTGGCACCACCGCCGGAGCGCACACTGTAGGTCCAACTTCATCATCTCTTATTGTTGTTGCTGTTGTGCTTATCAAAGCTGGGGGGTGAAGCTGCAGGCTCACAACAAGTGGACAGAAGGGCCTGCAGGTGTGATCATTACCGAGTAGATGCTTTCACAGGTGAGGGATCCTTTAGGAGTTGTAGGGGAACTCTTGGGACGCGTCATAAAAAATATATCAGGAGGAATAATTCTTAATAAGCAGAGTGGGGGCAGCTCGGTGGCATGATGCGGTGTAATGTCTGGAAACTAAAGTTAGTTTTTCATTAGTAAAAACAAAACTCGAGAACTTTCTCCCAAACGTCATATTTCACTCCTTCCGCGCGCCGTCATAAATCCTGCGCGAGGTGCTGATGTGTGGCTGCTCTCAGATCAGTGCAGAGAGCAGCGGGCTGCAGGAATGCGGAGAGTAAACACAGGCGGTGCTTCCACACCTCCTCCCCGGCCGCACATGACAAGAGGGGCGGCCTGACGAGCCGCGACCTGCGCTCCGTGACACTGATTTAGATAAATGCCCCCGCGCGGGCTGCTGTCGGGACATGACAGATCGATGGATGCTGCTGCTGTTATGTCCAGGAGACGAACAGGAAGCTTTGGAAGCAGCTGCACTCCTGGGAGTCTTAGAGAGTGCAAGGAAATATCAGCATTTACATTTAGAGGATGAAATTATTATTATGGTTAAAATAATGTGTTGAGGTGGAAGATGCATCATCTCCACGTGGACGTCCACCCCCCCTCACTGTGAGCTCATCAGGCACTTGTCAGTGTTTGTTTTCCGTCAGCCCACTGCTGCTCCAGTGATTTATCCTCCTGGTGATCACCAGCCGCCAGCTGCCATTCCTCAGGAAGTGTTTGCTCAAGGGCAGCAGGCACCAGAGGCTCCATCAGTGCAGGGAGAGTACCGAAGTGACGGCTGCCATCTTTAACCTGAGCTGCCTCGATGGCAACATTTGAAAAGATGACAGAAAACTTGCAAAACTAGCAATTAGTTTGTCAGAAAATGGTTTAAAATGCACGTGGCGTGACGAGAGAGCGAGGCGGCGTCTTCCAAGCAGCTCAGACACAAACCATTAAATTACTATTTTGCATGAAAACAAATCCTCACGTGCAGGAAGCATCAAAGTCATGCTTTAAACGTTCCTGATCGATTACTAGTTATAGAAATACAGCAGTGAGCGTCGTGTCTTCTTCTATGGTAATCGTGATGTTGGTGCTACTGCCAGCTGTTATTCCCATCATGTGCTCACCAGACTTCACTAAATGTATGAAAATATATTTAAAAGATTTCTTTTAAATTAATTTAAGAAATTGGATTTAATCTTTGTATATTATATATATCTTATCATTTCTCAGACACTTATGTGCCGTTCGAGGTCTTTGACCGTCGTAGTCTGAACACGAGTCCCACAATGCACCTCACCAGACTCTTATTTGTTTCTGGTTATTTGGATATTTCATATTCAATAATTCCATTTAGTGTTTAATTCTATTTTCCTCTCATGAATTGTAGATTATTGTATTTATTTATTACACATCCTGTCAGCACGAGGTCAATATCTGCTTATTGTTTATTATCGCTCGTAACATTTTATTTATTATAAAGTCAGAAATGAATGATGTTTACAAGCTCTTAGTAATAATATAACACAAGGTTTCTTAAAATCCTTAAAAGGAAATATAAGTTATATGTTTAAAACATAACTGAATCTGTAGAACAGTTTGTTTTTGTCACTAAATCGACATTTATGTAAAGATTTAAACAGTTTAAAGGTGTAAACCATTAAAAAGCTGCTTCAGGCAGCCGCTCTGCAGCAGCGCCGCCGCCAGGAGGAACAATACTGAGGTCAAGACCCTCCACGCAGCCCCCCCCCAACGTGCTCACCAGCCACACGGATGAAAGTCTCTAAAACAACATGAATTATCTTCTGTGTTGTCTTTACATGAAGGTCAAACATCAGCCTGTAGCCGCCACGTGTGCGGCGGCCCTGCAGGTCAGCGTTAACGCTGAAGACACTGATTCCATTTTCCTTTTTAATGATCTCGTTTCACTTGTTATATAATTCATTGAAAACTCAAAGGAAGCCCCCGCCTCTCAGGGCGTTTCACATGTTTGTTGTGTGTTGGTCTTTAAAATGTCAGAAAATAGTGAAGAATGTTTTTTTTGTGCGTCAAAAACCCCAAAAAATTCACTTTAATGATATAAAACTGAGAAAAGCTGAAAAATGACTTTAACAATAAATCAAATATGAACTATGACTTCTATTAGTCGGCTACTCGTTGGCTAACAAACATTAATGATTGTATAATAATGAGCTTCTGAGGCGTTTGATTGACCCCGCAGGTCATCACACTCATGAAGCAGGATACGCTTGATTCTATTTTCCTCTTTCCTCACGCCAAAGTCGTCCTCGGCCCGTCGAGCGGCACGCCGGCCTTCTGTGCCGTGAGAACGGACGCCCCGGCCCTCTTCCTGGTTGAAGAAGACCCCCTTTAAAGGAGAGAACGCCTCTCGGGGTCGTTGGAAATGTTGGTTTATTCATTTATTTGCTCAGGATAATGGAAACCTCCTGGGTGTTAATTAGCCGCATTGACAAGGAGCCAGCCATTAATGCACTTCCTCTTCCAGTTGAGATGTTAATTAGGGATGATCAAGGACCTGCGTTACTCACATGGAGCGGACGCTACGTCTGAGGGCTGCACGTGACGCCACAGCAAAGAAACAAACCAGGTTTCACATTAAAAGCATCAAGTCATCAGATAAATAAGTGTGTGTGTGTGTGTGTGTGTGTGTGTGTGTGTGTGTGTGTGTGTGTGTGTGTGTGATACGCACAGCTGATGTGTGTTGTGGGATAATTGGGGCCTTTTTGTCTTCAAGGCTTAAGCGCCTGTGATATGGACATGAAGAGCCATTAGCACAGCTTGCACACCGGGCTAATTTAGTGGGCGTGTGAAATGAAAGGCGGATGGGGGGAAATAAAACGCGATGTACGACAGTGAAATGAAAGGAGAGCTCTCTGATGCCAGGCGTGTTTAATCGGCGTGATTAGGACAGCGTTGGGGTTACACTGACACAACGTGTGCCTGCGCTCCAGCACAGCTGCAGAACACGTTTCATATTAACGTGTTGCTTCATGTGATATTTGTCCAGTGGACAACTTGACTTCCTCGCCCTCGTGACACTTATTGTAGTCGCACATTTCATCAAGCGGTTCAGAGCTTCACATGAAACATAAGAAGCCATTAAGACAGAAGGAAACAGCTGACGGTGCAGTCATGGCACAGAACTACAGCATGTGTTGGACCAGACAATAACAATAACAATAAGAATACACGAGTTCCTGCTTATTCATTCATTCAAATGTTCATTAGTGATTCAGCAGATTATATATTAATCCCGTTTATTAAAGCTTGATGATCTTTGTGTCAGAACGTTGTGTAGAAGCTGCACAGACTCTTTACACGCATGAATATCAACGTGATCATGAATGTTGGAGAAGCTTCGACGTGTTCAACATGTGTCTGTGGAAGAGTTTAACTCTTAACATGTACCTTAACGCTTCTATATCAAACTAAACATTAAATATACAACATATTTTCAACATTAAATACTCAAAGATGCAGTTTTAATGATGAACGTCAAATTAAAGGTTTTAATATAATCCTACAAAACCAGAAATCAGACAAATGTTTCCCTCATATTTAAATCATTATTTACAAAATGTCAGCAGCTAAGATATTAAATGATTGTCCACAGTTTAGTCTGCGTGTCCCTCACATTGTTACTCCCCATGTCCCGTCCCACAGTTTCAGGGAGAATAAAATGTCGCCGTCTTCCCTGCGGACTAAGAAGAAACCTCTTGCATTTCAACAACCTCACTTCTCTCCCCGATCGCTCTCCCTCCTCTTTTATGGCCTTCTTAGTTTCTCACTTGTCACACGTTGAAGCGGCCTGCACCTGTTGTGTGTGCCGCTGCTTCACGTCAACGTGTGGGGGTCAGAAGGAGGGTTTGGTCACATGACGCTAAACTCAAACACTAGTCACAGAGTAAAAGACGTAAAGGCAGAGTTGGGAGTTTCCTTCTGAAGCTTCACCTCTCTTTCCATTTCCCCGGCAGACAGAAGTCAAATGACTGCTCCTCATTGTTATTTCCTTTTCCTCGACTGTTTGAATCTCCTCTAAATATCCCCCCCCCCCTCTGTCCAACGCGTTGGAGAGCGGAGCAGAGCTGCTTCTGATTTGGTGTACTTTGGGTGAACTTTGACCATTTCCTCTGACTGGGTCTGCTGTATGTGAGCTATGCGCTCGGCGCTCCTGCAGAGAAAACCTGGAGGAAAAACTCTCAGCCTGCCGAGTGTCAGCTGAGAGGAGGAGGGGGCTGCATCCTCCGTACTATTCCTCTAACCCTCCCAGGCTCTGCCCACCGCTCCACACCCAAACCAGCACAGCTTCCTCCTCAACACAAACCAAAGACACACACGCAGCTCCTCTCGTTTGGCTCCTTGTTTCTGTTTCTGCTGATCTCTTATCATCTGTCAGGTTAAACTCAATCACTTCATTCATGCCTCTCGCTTTCAATGGATTTTTTATTTAAACTAAAATGAAGCGTTGGCTTTTAAGTGCCTCCTTCCATCATGTGCAGCAGAGAAGCAGCTTTGTCCTCATTTGGCATCATTGTGTTAAACCGCCTGTGTGCAGCGACAGACTTTGCTCCGGGTTCTTTGCCATCTGTTGGTCGTGCCGACCATGTGGGGAGAGTTTTACATGTCGCTGGTTTTCAGAGGGAACTGGATACGGGGAGGTAGAGACGCCTCGCTGCTCGCGTTGGGCTGCACCACTTTCAGGGTTCTGACTGCCAAGAGTCTGCACACAACTCACCGCCTTTGTGGCTCAATTCTGATCCTGCAATGACTCAATCTGCACACGTATACATATTATTTTGTAGGGAAATGATGATCACATGAAGCTTAATTATGTCTTTGGCCAGTTTGTGGTCAATAATGACTTCTCTCGTCTTTATGGAGAAAGCGTGTCAGTCGGCAGGACAGGTCTTACGCTACGGGGCTGAAGGAAGAACCTGTTGGATTTACGGAGCAGATTATTTAACCCTTTTGTTAACATCGTGTTAGCTGTGCTGTCTGACTGCTCTTCTACTGTTATATAATATAATATAATAATATAATATAATACTCAGCAGCAGTAACATCTCCCGACCTTATTCACTGACTTCTAGGAACAGTTTGATATCAGTAAGAAGTGTTAAACACAGACACACGAGAAGACTCGGTTCTTGATTGTTTCTGGTACACTCGCTTCTGTAGGATAAGTTCTGATACATGTATATACAGTATGTACATCCAGACTTGTTGCTGTCGCTTTAATCAGTTCTCCTTCTCCGTGAAGATTTCTGTAGATAAGAACAATATCCTCAGGGAGCGTCGTGAGCGTCAGGGAGCGTCAGGGAGCGTCAGTGAGCGTCAGGGAGCGTCAAGGAGCGTCAGGGAGCGTCAGGGAGCGTCGGGACCGTCAGTGAGCGTCAGGGAGCGTCAGGGAGCGTCGGGACCGTCAGTGAGCGTCAGGGAGCGTCAGGGAGCGTCAGTGAGCGTCAGGGAGCGTCGTGGAGCGTCAGTGAGCGTCAGGGAGCGTCAGTGAGCGTCAGGGAGCGTCAGGGAGCGTCAAGTGGCGGTCAGGGAGCGTCAGGGAGCGTCAGTGAGCGTCGTGAGCGTCAGGGAGGTCATGGTCAGTGAGCGTCAGGGAGCGTCAGGGAGCGTCAGGAGCGTCAGGGAGCGTCAGTGAGCGTCAGGTGAGCGTCAGGGAGCGTCAGGGAGCATTGTGAGCGTCAGTGAGCGTCAGGGAGCGTCAGGGAGCGTCAGGGAGCGTCAGGGAGCATTGTGAGCGTCAGTGAGCGTCAGGGAGCGTCAGGGAGCGTCAGGGAGCGTCGGGAGCGTCAGGGAGCGTCAGGGAGCGTCAGGGAGCGTCAGTGAGCGTCAGGGAGCGTCAGTGAGCGTCAGTGAGCGTCAGGGAGCGTCAGGGAGCGTCAGGGAGCGTCAGTGAGCGTCAGGGAGCGTCAGGGAGCGTCAGTGAGCGTCAGGGAGCGTCAGGGAGCGTCAGTGAGCGTCAGTGAGCGTCAGGGAGCGTCAGGGAGCGTCAGTGAGCGTCAGGGAGCGTCAGGGAGCGTCAGTGAGCGTCAGTGAGCGTCAGGGAGCGTCAGTGAGCGTCAGGGAGCGCCAGGGAGCGTCGGGAGCGTCAGGGAGCGTCAGGGAGCGTCAGGGAGCGTCAGTGAGCGTCAGGGAGCGTCAGGGAGCGTCAGTGAGCGTCAGTGAGCGTCAGGGAGCGTCAGGGAGCGTCAGGGAGCGTCAGGGAGCGTCAGTGAGCGTCAGGGAGCGTCAGGGAGCATTGTGAGCGTCAGTGAGCGTCAGGGAGCGTCAGGGAGCGTCGGGAGCGTCGGGAGCGTCAGTGAGCGTCAGGGAGCGTCAGGGAGCGTCAGGGAGCGTCAGGGAGCGTCAGGGAGCATTGTGAGCGTCAGTGAGCGTCAGTGAGCGACTCTGTGACGTGTTGGTGAACTTTAGCCACAATAAGTCACCAGGTCAGACTTTAAGGCCGAACCTGACGTTGTATTGTAATTAACGGATGCAGCTTTTTATCGCTAACCAACTCTTTATTTATTTATTTATAAGAAGAACTTTGTGTTATTTCTTCATTCGAAAGTGACATTGCATCACTTTGATGTTGTCCCATGATTGATCTGTCACATCAGTGCTTTGATCAGATGGAGACACGAGGAGATTATGACATCATGGATTAACGTTATCAGTCAAATTTGAGAGCAAACTTTTAAAGTTCACGTAGACTTCCATCCGCTGTGTGTGTGCAGCAGACTCAGCCCGGAGCCCGGGCCGACCGGATCCTCGTTCTGCAGCCGGCAGCGTGGGCTTCCTGTCTGACCGCGGCGGCGGGTTCAGCCGGAGGCGAAGAGTTCAGCAGCCACAGATTTTTAAACCAGACTCATCGTGTGCACTTGTCTGTCACCAGCCTTCATTCCTCTAATGGAGCTTTCTGTGTATGTTAACATGACTCGAAGTTTAATCACGCAGAAAATGGAAAAATTCTCCCCTGCACCTGATAGGGCCGATATACAGGTACCCATTGACCACCCCTCCTTCCACCTCCCTCACACTCTCTCACACACACACACACACACACACACACACACACACACACACACACTCTGAGGGGCGTAATGAATCTACGCTTATTCGTCCCATCTGTCTGCAGGTGGTCACACCGCCTCCCAGACGCAGCCATGAGTTTCAAATAGGCAGCGCGGCCTCAGTGTGGGACTACCCAGCCATCACAAATGCTCCGAAGGCATATCAGTAACAAAAGTATTCTTCCTCTCTATATATGTTAAAGTGTGCTGCGCCTCCTGAAGGCTAATATACATTGTTGTTGTGCTCCAGTAGTCATACGGCCTCATCTCAGGTGAACACCTTGTTCCACTTATTACACGTCGGATACAGAGAAGATATTACTGAGTGCTTCTCTGCGAGGAGGGCGAGGCGGGGAGGCGGGGAGGCGGGGAGGAGGGAGGAGGGAGGAGGGCGAGCTAGTGGTGAACCTCTCCTTTTATTTAAGCAACCATACGCACAATGAGTTAGGAGATCATCATTTTAAGGATTATGTTAAATCAGAGACGGAGAACATGAATACAGTGCTAACCCTAACCGGACCGCCCTCCCCAGAAAACCTTCTTAGGTCGAGCTAGCAGCTTATTACGCCCCACATTTACGTTATAGTGAGGCAGCGGCCTCTAGTGGCCGAAGTCATTACTACAGGAGCAGAGAAGGAAGTCACGGCGCAAAACAGAACGACTTTCACCCAAAAACGTTACTTATTTTAACGAACGTAACAAACGTACGTACGTTACCTAAGTTATGTAACAAACACAGCCTACTTATTTTATCTTCAACCGTTAGCATTTGGCAAACGATCATATCTGTGTTTTAGGTCACAGAGCATTCACCAGTTGAATGACCGCTCTTCATGTGAAACTAAAAGTCAAACGTTGACATATTTACGTACTTATTTTACATTCACAACTTAATCTATGTAATAAACATCCTTATTTTAACCCAAACATTGTCTTTTCTTTAACCTAACCAAGTCGTTTTGTTTGAATTTCAACGTTAACCACGTGTTTAAAACTCAGACTATGCGTTCATATGTGCATGAGAATGCAGAAAGTTTAAAATGCCTCACACACACATTGTCTTTAAAAGTGTTGCGCTATCTGTGCGCCTGGAGTAGAGCTGACCCTGCTGCACATTTCACCTGGAAACCCCGACACGTTGCACAGAGACTCAGAGACACAGAGAGACACAGAGACTCAGAGACTCAGAGAGACAGAGACTCAGAGAGACAGAGACTCAGAGAGACAGAGACTCAGAGACACAGAGAGACACAGAGACTCAGAGAGACAGAGACTCAGAGAGACAGAGACACAGAGACTCAGAGACACAGAGACACAGAGACTCAGAGAGACAGAGACTCAGAGAGACAGAGACACAGAGACTCAGAGAGACAGAGACTCAGAGAGACAGAGAGACACAGAGACACAGAGAGACAGAGACTCAGAGACACAGAGACTCAGAGACTCAGAGAGACAGAGACTCAGAGAGACAGAGACACAGAGACACAGAGACTCAGAGAGACAGAGACACAGAGACTCAGACACAGAGACTCAGAGACACAGAGACTAAGAGACACTCAGAGACACTCAGAGACACTCAGAAACACAGAGACATAGAGATACAGAGACTCAGAGAGACAGAGACTCAGAGAGACAGAGACACAGAGAGACAGAGACACAGAGACTCAGAGAGACAGAGACTCAGAGAGACAGAGACTCAGAGAGACAGAGAGACAGAGACTCAGAGAGACAGAGACACAGAGACTCAGAGACACAGAGACTAAGAGACACTCAGAGACACTCAGAAACACAGAGACATAGAGATACAGAGACTCAGAGACTCAAAGACACAGAGACTCAGAGAGTATACTGTATGTGGCAAAGAGTGATGAAAGTCGTTGAAACATGTTGATATGAAATCCTTGAGCTGATTCGTGTAAATCGGACTTTTCGCTAAAGTTCGGTTTTGAGAAAGTCGTGTTTTGGTATCAGAACTGAACCCTAAGTGGACGTGGACTGGCAGTGGGACTGTGTGAGTTATGTGTTTGCATAGACACAAAATGCAGCATCCTACCTACCCCCCCTATCAGATGGCTTTGTGTGTCACACCACTGGCTTGCCTCCAGCATGGTGTCTCACCGTACATCTGCTTTATGTGCAAGCTGCTTCTGACTGCTCGCTGCCAACAGCTCGGATGGAAACAAGCGAGCGTCCTCATCACACACATCACAGGTCGCACTGGAGTCGCTTACCGAGCGGAGAAATACCGCCGCTGACGTTCCCCACTGAAGTTGTTTACTTTCACTCTGAAGTTGAATACCACTTGAAATTCAGACCGGCAAACTTGTGCAAAGCCGAACGCAGCACCATTATGTCAGCTTTATGCAAGTCTACTTAAAGATCCTGCAGAACTTTTAAGAAGTCGATGCTGTCGCTGCTTCACAAGGAGTCACAGAGACTTCTCCTTGCTGCTCAAACCGCTCCTCAGATAAGAGCGAGAATCGATAGATTTATAAATCATCTCGTTCTAATTAACCTCGGTGATCGTCTTACTTTCTCTCATTACAGCGCTGACGTCCGTCCTCACGCTCAGGACTGTATGTGCTTGTTAAGTCTTCCCTCGAGTCACCGAAGCCGCCGAATGCAAAGCTGCAAATTCGACATGCGCAAAAAGTCACACAGGGTGAATGTAGCGGGAGATTAGATTAAACCGCCAGGGAATTCCACGCGAGGACGAAGGTCCAGTAATTATAAGAGCTTGTCCCTTAGCATCAGTAATTGAGTTTACTCTGATGAAGTACGGAAGAAAGTAATCTAATCAGGAGAGATGCTGCAGAGACTGTTCTCCGTCTTCTATGCAGAGAGTTTGTGTGCACAGAGGTCTCTGCGTAGATTCAAGGTCTGCTACATTCTCACTTCAAGGTGCTAACTGTGCTGTGAACGCTTTAACCTTTAACCTTTAACCTTTAACCCTTCAGCTACAAACACGTTGTTTAAAGTCTCCGAGCTGAGACTGGTTTTACCCAAAGAACATTTTACTTCTCTCACGCGTCTTCATCTTGGTTTGTGGCGCAGGAACAGCGCCTTCTTCCTGTCCCGTGCATGTTCACAGTCCTGCCACAGGCTTCATGCGTTCCCACTGATGGACAGGTGGTGACACAGAGAAGCCGTGAAGAAGAAAACTGCTAGCGAACAAACATGGATGTAAACAATTCACATTTTAATGGCTTTAAACTCTAAAACCTTGAAGTGACTCAGCATCTTTGCACCTCTGGGGCCTTGAAGTCAAAGGGTGCTGAAAGGGTTAGCCGTCGCTAGTCTGTTAGCATGCTAACTCCAGTAGAACAACACTGTTTCCTCTTCACACTCTGTCGACTTTATTGTTTTAATGTTTCACGTTTAAATTCTGTCAGATCTCACACTTTGAACCTTTAAGAGATATAAAGTAGGGTTAGTAAAATACCACAAAGCTTTTACGTGTCTTAAAACAGACTAAAGGAGACGAGCGGTTGTCAGGGATCCTAAACGTCCTGTGTCTTCGTGGTGACGCTGAAGTTTTCTAAATGTAAAATGTCCTTTTCTACTTCCAGATGTCTAAATGAATCATTCAGTCATGTTGAAACCAAACCTCTTCATCTTCTTTCTTTTCTTGTTTGCATTCCCCGCAGCCATTGAAACGCAGAGCACCAGTTCTGAGGAGCTCGTCCCCAGCCCGCCGTCCCCGCCAGCCCCTCCCAGAGTCTACAAGCCCTGCTTCGTGTGCCAGGACAAGTCCTCTGGATACCACTATGGTGTCAGTGCTTGTGAGGGCTGCAAGGTAGGACTCCCACACCTCCTCCTCCGAGACGCTGTGTGTTCTCTCTGTGACGCTCACACAAAGGCCGCTACTTATTATTAAACACTGAAACTGATCTGAAGATTAACAACAGACGCACACGGAGGCCTTTCCTCGACCACAGTTCTGACCATTGAGGTCCTTCTTACTGCTTTATTTCATTTATTTACTGTGTTTTCGGATTAAAGGGATGTTTTGTGAAGACTTTTTAAAATCTCCTGTAACACTCGACAGCTCCTCCTCTCAGTCTCAGACTCAGACGTTCTCAAATGTTCCACTTTTAGAAATTCCTCCCAACATCTGCTCTGCCAGCACATGTCTGTCTTCTCCCACTTACAGCCGCTGTTGCTAGGCAACTGCTCACGCCCGCATGCACACACACACGTATAAAAACAAGATCCCGTCAGTGAACGGGCTGCTGTACCTTTAAGAGCGTAATTAAATAGTGAGAAAGTAAAGCTCTGGATTACTCCGTGTTAACAGTAATAGATTACAGTGCTCTGCAGCACCAGTGCACACGCACGCCGCGCAGACGGCCTGCAGGATTCCTTCCCATGCAGCCGGACCGCGCAGCTTCTGTAATTGAAGCGTTGGTATGTGAGGAATCCTTTGGAGTTTTTTGGCCCAGAGGGAGGTGGTGATCAGCTCACTCACTGGCTCTGGGTCAAACCGAGTTCTCCACGGCTCCCATGCGCCCGATGTGCCAATATAAGCCTCACCGTGACCTCTGACCCCCGCTGCTCGGGCCTCAGTGCAACACATTCAACACATATCACCATGAAACTTTCCCTGTGCATTACTCACAAGACTATAAGCTTTTATATCTCCAGTTATCTGAATATGTATTTTTAAATATGCAGACGAGGCGTTTTCTTATTACACATGTCCTGACTTGTGAAGTCTGGATGAAGCAGGTTCAGAGTGTTGCATGTTGTTCACAGGTTTGTACAGATTCTGGATCTGTCTTTGTATCACTCCATAAATCACTAAATCCTGTCAACACACAGAACTCTGTGCATCTCCTGCATGTAGTGAGTGTAGCGTGTATAACATGAGCTGTGAGTGACATGTGAACAAAGCCCTCTGCACAAAGCTTCAGAATATAGAGAGGAATGAAAGTGGAAAGTTTGGTGTATGTAAGTGCTACTGAAGTGGAGACTTCTGCTGAAGAGTGGGAGAAAAAGCTCCTTTAGAAAGCTCCTTTAGAGATATGTATTGTAACATTCATACATGTTGTACACACTACAGGTGAACAGAGTCATACATGTTGTACACACTACAGGTGAACAGAGTCATACATGTTGTACACACTACAGGTGAACAGGGTCATACATGTTGTACACACTACAGGTGAACAGAGTCATACATGTTGTACACACTACAGGTGAACAGGGTCATACATGTTGTACACACTACAGGTGAACAGGGTCATACATGTTGTACACACTACAGGTGAACAGAGTCATACATGTTGTACACACTACAGGTGAACAGAGTCATACATGTTGTACACACTACAGGTGAACAGGGTCATACATGTTGTACACACTACAGGTGAACAGAGTCATACATGTTGTACACACTACAGGTGAACAGAGTCATACATGTTGTACACACTACAGGTGAACAGAGTCATACATGTTGTACACACTACAGGTGAACAGAGTCATACATGTTGTACACACTACAGGTGAACAGAGTCATACATGTTGTACACACTACAGGTGAACAGGGTCATACATGTTGTACACACTACAGGTGAACAGGGTCATACATGTTGTACACACTACAGGTGAACAGGGTCATACATGTTGTACACACTACAGGTGAACAGAGTCAAACATGTAACTAACAGATATCATGAAGCTTCCCCACTTCATGACTCACATCAACACAAGTTTATATTACAAGTGTTTAATATGTACATGAGGCGTTATGTAATGTAGCTGTGGAGAGTTTACATCTACACACACACACAGTTAGAAACAGAAACGTCTGAAAGTGCCACGTTAATGACGACTGTACACAACAACAGCAGCTCAGTGTTGGCTGCAGGTGAGTGAAGCACCATCGTCACATGATTGGGTCACACGGCTGCAGGACTGAGTGCAGAGTGCTTCCCTAATGACAGATGCCTCCGTGGATAAAGTGGAATCACTGTCAGCGTGTTTGGAAGAACACACACACACACACACGCTGCGGTTTCATGCACTCTGCGCAGCGCTGATGTAAAAATGTAAAAATAGTTCAATTTGTGGCAGAATGGCCTTGATTTTTGTGACATCCTGACTCAAGAGGATTAAGCAGCGGATTATGCTTTGCTTCTTTTTTACTGTGTTGTATTTCTGTCTCCATGGCGAAGGCATTGTTGTCTGCAGCGCGAGGGGCGAGCCCCTTCTATTGGGTGGAAGCAACCAAGCATGCTGTACAGCTGTAGGCTTTTAGCCAGCAAGAAGAGCCTTTTACTGCCCAGTGAATGTGCCAATTAGAGCTACAAATAGACTCAAACAGCGAGTGTGTGTGTGTGTGTGTGTGTGTGTGTGTGTGTGTGTGTGTGTGCGCATGTGAGGCACTCGTTAAAGAAACCTCACGCACATTCACGTGCATCACAGATGCAGCAATATAGTGAAGGTTTTCACAGAAATGGCAGTAATCTGTTTTATATTAGTAAACGTGATGTTTTATATTTCTGTCGATCAAGTAATATAATCAGCAATATTATATATGAATATATTATTAATCTATTGGTTATTATATATTTATCTATTATTGGTTATTAGTTATTATATATGAATATATTATCGGTTATTATATATTAATATATTATTAATCTATTGGTTATTATATATTTATCTATTATTGGTTATTAGTTATTATATATTAATATATTATCGGTTATTATATATTAATATATTATCGGTTATTATATATTAATATATTATTGGTTATTATATATTAATATATTATTGGTTATTATATATTAATATATTATTGGTTATTATATATTTATATAATATATATTAATATATCATGCTCTTCTCTTTTTATATCGTATCAAAGGGAACCTTGGACATTATTTATTATTTTCTGACATTTTAACAACAAGTAATCGATTAATCTAGAACATAATCAGGATATTAATCAATAATGAAAATAATTGATATCTGCAGCTATGATATGACCAGCAGACAATATCCGTCCCGTAATATCTGAAGACGTGCAGCAGTTTTACTAATATCACACCGTACCGTTTAAAATGACTTTATTTATGTTGCTGAATACTGAATTGTGTTTTATATTCCTCTTCAGTGAGCAGGATATATCATCCGTACCACTTTCTTCTTCTGGTAGAGTTCAGGACGGTGTACAGAGCACTTATTTCACACTCAGATAAGATGGTGGACACTAATGTGGTGCACAGAGTAGATGGGCGGTGCTTTCCATTCAGCTGTTGTGGCTCCTCGTCGTCTCTTCCTCTCGTCCCTTCCTCTCGTGTCTTCCTCTCGTGTCTCTTCCTCGTGTCTCTTCCTCATGTCTCTTCCTCGCTTCTCTTCCTCGTGTCTCTTCTTCTTGTCTCTTCCTCTCGTGTCTTCCTCGTGTCTCTTCCTCTCGTCTCTTCCTCGTGTCTCTTCCTCTTGTCTCTTCCTCTCGTGTCTTCCTCTCGTGTCTTCCTCGTGTCTCTTCCTCTCGTTTCTTCCTCTTGTCTCTTCCTCTCGTCTCTTCCTCGCTTCTCTTCCTCGCTTCTCTTCCTCGCTTCTCTTCCTCGTGTCTCTTCCTCTTGTCTCTTCCTCTCGTGTCTTCCTCGCGTCTCTTCCTCGCGTCTCTTCCTCGCGTCTCATCCTCGTGTCTCTTCCTTCCTCGTGTCTCATCCTCGTGTCTCTTCCTTCCAGTTCAGATGTGTAGAGAAATGTGGGAGCAATAGAAACAGAATACAATCTGAAGCCTAATAAGTCTGAGAAAGACTTAACAAGCTCCACTGTGCAGCTGGAGGTTATTATTTCAACATTTGGACGGCAACATAAGGGAAGTGGAATAAAATAAGAAATACAGAATAATGGTGTAAATGAGCAGAAGGGAAGCACCAGGGAAGGATTTGGGACAAAGACGTTCTGACATGTCACGGTAGGAAATCAGGTGCAAATCCTGAACTGAACCGCGGCTGAGTTCCATTCAGCTGCTTCAGTTTCAGGGTCCGGCTGCTGTTCACGCTCACCGAGGCTTTTCCTGCTGTGACGAGTAAAAATGTCTGTTTTCTTCTGAAGCCGACCGGAACTGTTTTTAATTCATGAATTACTGGATTGACAGAAAATAAACCTAATTTTTCAAGCAGATAAATGACCAAACGTCCCTGATGGTCGGAGGTGTCAGATTGCATTCTGGGAAACTGTAATGGCCATTTTCCTTTTGTTTTAGTTTAAGTAACATTTAAAAATAAGAATATCAGTCAGTGCACGAACTCCTACAAACTTAAACTCATGCAGCGTTATAAACATATATATATATTATATATATATATATATATATATATATATATATATATATATATATATATATATGTATATATACATATATATATATATACATGTTATAAACATATATTATAAACATATATATATATATATATATATGTTATAATATATGTATAAACATATATATATATATATATATGTTTATAATATATGTTATAAACATATATATATATATATATATATATATATATATATGTTTATAATATATATTATAAACATATATATATATATATGTTTATACATACATGTTATAAACATATATTATAAACATATATATATATATATATATATGTTTATAATATATGTTTATACATACATGTTATAAACATATATTATAAACATATATATATATATATATATATATATGTTTATACATACATGTTATAAACATATATTATAAACATATATTATAAACATATATATATATATATATGTTTATAATATATGTTTATAACATATATATATATATATGTTATAAACATATATATATATATATATATATATATATATATATATATATATATATGTTTATACATACATGTTATAAACATATATTATAAACATATATTATAAACATATATATATATATATATATATATATGTTTATAATATATGTTTATAACATGTATGTATAAACATATATATATATATATGTTTATAACATATATTATAAACATATATATATATATATATATATATATATATATGTTTATAACATATATTATAAACATATATGTTTTATAACCCGTTCTGAATGTTAAGTAAATTAAATCTGTATTTCTTTACGTTCCATTAATGATATTTGCTCGTCTGACAGGCAAAACAGGATTTACATACTTATAGAATATTTTAAACTAATAATTACTTAATCTATAAAATGTTTTATAAATTAAAAAAGAGAAAAACAGCAGAAGTCTATATTTAAGAAGCAGGAAGCAGAGGATAAATGAGTCCAGTCATGTTACTGCAGCAGAAGACTGAACTACAGTGCGGGGGTGCAGTGGCTGCCCACAGCTGATCTGAATTGTTCACACCGGCAGCAGCAGATGGGCCTCCAGAAGTACATGCATATGCAACGGATGACAGATTCATCTGTGTTGACCCAAAGTCAAGAAATCCTCCAAAGTCAAAGCAGCTTCATGTTCAGTCACCGCTGCACCTCCTGCTCCTTTGACTCCTTCTGCAGCGTCCTTCTTAAAAGTCCTCCAAGTGTCCCAGCAGGTGCTGTGGGACTTATGTCTTAAGTTGCATTTTGGCATCATATCCTGCAGATAATGTTTCCGTCCTTATCAAGTTAAAGAAAGTAAATCATCAGGGTGTTTAAAGCTCCTCTCACACCTGTACAGGTACCTGCACGCTGTTCCTTTAATGTGCTGCTCTCACATGTACAAACACACACACACATTCTCTTAAATGGATCTCCACCCGGCGGAGGTAATGTTTCCGTCAGCAGGATCATGGAAATACTACTGGCCTGTTTTTCATGAAACACATGAGTCCAAGGATTTGTGCTGCGTTCATGTGGATGTCGGAATAATCTGACAAATGAGTTCCTGACTGGGAAATCCGACCAACAATTTTAAACGTGTTAAACAAAATAAAACACATCGTCTTTGAGGTTTCCACATTACGACTTAAAGCCGGAGAACAACGACGAAGAGCTCCTGAACGCACCACCGTTGGCCCTTGTGGATGTTTGCGAGTTCACAGCATGTGGACACGTAGAACTGAATCCATCATTAACATGTTGTGATTCTAAGCTTGTGCAGCGTCAGATATAGAATCAGCAGCAGAATGTATCGACAGGTGAGAGAAGGAGAACCATCTTATTTAAAAGTATGCCCGAGTGACAAAACAACAACAAGAAGTGTTGCATAGTCTGAAAAGTGTTTTTATAAATCTGCAGAGACTCACAGGGAGACTCACAGATCTTAGAACCTGGAGACAGAAAGGCCCGGCTCTCGGTACGAGGAGAACCTGCAGAGGTAGAGGTTGGGGGACAGAATGTGTCCTTTACAAAATGACATCTTAACATTGTTTTGCATAAGCCCTGAGATGTCCAGAAAGAAAGGATCTGTACGCGTGTCGTCAGCGCTGACAGGCCTTTAGGAGCGAAGACAAAACTTTGAGGCGTGAACACTCCTCCCCCTCTCTCTCTGCTTGTTGGGTCCCGAGGCGTTGACACGGCAGGATTAGTTTGATGGAACTGGTTTGACAAGCAGGAGACCATAACCTCTTTGAATAAAACGCAATTGAGAAGGCTCACATTGGAGAAGAAGCACTCCTCTATCTGAACTCCCAGCCCTCTCTGCTCATGCTGTTCCCCTCTAACACACAGCCATGGAAGCTCACCTGCAACTCGCATTTCTTAACAAACCACTTTTCTTTAACAGATTGCTCCGAGGAAACATTTACCTCAGACGCCTGACATGTACTTAATGGGCATGCACAACATTAAATACGTCTTTATCTGATCACATAAAGGTCTCAACAGGCAACTTTATGCACTAAAGGAATAGTTCTATAGAAAGGATTGTGGGAGAGATGCTTGTTTTCTGATGTGATGATTGATATTAGCAGCAGTCACGGCGAATAAGTCCTAATTAAAAGGATAGTTTGAGTTGAGGGTGTATGAGGTACTCCTACACAGTCAGTGAGAAACAGACAGGAAGCTATATGTTGTATATATTCATCTCTTTGTGAAGCCGTTATCTATTCTCTCTTTAAGTTCTGCACGTAAAATGACTGTTTTTTCCAATGGAGTCTGGTGGCTTTGAAGAGAGACATCTAACAGCTTCAGTCTGACAGCGAGGTAAAGTGGTGAAAATATTCTAAATATAAATATCAGTACTTTTTTAATATGTCATGCCACCGCCCTCGTCCGTAACTGTTTCTCTGCACCGGGGCCTGTCGAGCGTCATCGACTGCAGTAAGACTCTGACTGTGGAGAAGCAACTCGCCTCAAAACAAACTACCCCGAGTGACAAGAAGGAAACAGTAACGCATGAAGACTTTGAGTTCTTCTTGGTGTTCCCGGCCACAGAGAAAGGTCGGCTCGGTCTTCTTATCAACTTAAAATAATGTTTTAAATAATGTTTGAGTATGGAATGAATGTTGGGTGTTGTTGAAGTAGATCTTGGCACAGCATGTGTTCGTCAGAGACACGGTGTGTTTCCAGATATCCTGCTGACTAACACACAAACACAAACACAGCCCTAAAAATAAAACTTCTTTGGTGGAACAATGCATTATGCAGGAGGTTTTGAATCTGGTAACACGATTGCTTATGCATGTTTCTGCTTCTGTGGATACACTGATTTTGGGATGTGCACTCACATATTATGAATTGTGTTATGTATCTGGGTTTAGGGCGAATAGTATGTAGATTAAATCAGTAGTAAGATGCACATTCAGTTGTCATTTACATAAGAAAAGGGTGAAATCAAATAGTTTGTTTCCCTCTCCACCTCTGCTGCCTCCTCCTCCCGATGCTGTTCATATCTTTATTTACTCCCTGCTGTCTGCTGCGGCTGCAGGCCGGCGATGATGAAGAGCCCAGTGCGGCTGACAGTTACTGCAGAGACAGAGAGCGAGACACGGATCTGCTGGGCCCTTTTCTCTGCCGGCGTTCTGCCTGTCACCATCATCTATACAGCTCCCCCCAGTGCGAACACACACTCCATAATGTGATTTGTCAACATTGTACAACATAAAAGCAGCCATGGCGCTAATAGAGAGAGAGAAATCAAACAGAGAGGGTCGGCGGCGCAAAGGTGTGACAGGAAATAGATACGAGAGTTATGTGACGACGTGCAGTGCAATCAGCTGACCGGACGGTTCACCTGATGTCTGTGTGTCTGTGTTCGGACAGAGCGCAGGTCGTCGAGGACGCGTGAAGGGAAGTAACAGTATGTGAAGTGCTTTCACGTGCTGACGTGGAGGATCGGAATCCTTTCTACTGTTTGCCAGGAGACTTAGCATCCTGCTGTGAGCGGTGCGCCTCTCGGCCCTCTGGTGGAACTCTTAAAGAGACGCTATGCAGCTTTGATTCTACACGTTTACTGACTTGAAGTGATTTTTAGCTGCTCGCTCTGTTGGAGGTTTGTTTGTGAGGTCGCAGGTATAGCAACTTGTGCTTGTTTTTAATCATATTGGTATTTCATTATTATCTTTATTATTTAGTTCACCAAAGTCACACATTAACACAAACCGATGGAGGCAGCGGTGGACCTGCAGCTCCTGTGTTCTGCGATGTTCAATGACTGTTTTTGTCGCTGGAGTCTGGTGTGTTTGAAGACAGCAGAGATAACGGCTCCAGTTCTCTGACAGTAAAGCAACACATTGTAAATATAGTGAACACTTAAACTGATACAGATGTTTTTAGGTTTCTATAATAAGTCTTGCTGATGCCTCGTCCGCAGCAGCACTCGGCTTTGCTTCCTGTCTGTTTCTCGTGCAGACCGCCATCCACTGTAGGTAGACCTCCCAACTAAACCTTCTCTAGCTGTTTCACTTGTTACATGTGTTTATCCAAACCAAACCGTGAAGTCGCACCCTGAAGAAGCCCTGACAGAAAGTCCTCACTTTGCAAACACTCCTGTTACTCAGGTCAGGTCAGCCACAGGTCTGAGTCTGTGTGTTCATGTGTAAGTGAGCAGGACGGAGAGTGAGAGAGCTTAAAGATGGCTTCTGATCACTCCGGGGGCCCCCGCCAGGTCCGGGGCCGAAAGACGAGCGCTGAATGGCGAGCGGCAACCTGAAGAATAGGGCCACAGTGGGGCGTCTGTGGAGGACCGGGTGATCTGAAACCTCCTCATTCTCTCCTCCGTTGTCTTTTCATGCCTCTCGCTCTCCGGTTCTGTCTCTGCAGGTTGTGAGTCACACAGCGCCTCTGTTCAGGCCTCTCTCTTCTACTTCCCCCTTTCAATCTGCACCGTATCTCCCGGTGCATCTGTGCACTTCAGGTGCTCGGATGGACAGATAAGCAGTGATTGGGTTTCCGGGGGGGGGGGGACAGAGTGAGGGTCTGAGAGAGCTGTCTCCTGTGTTGGTGTCGTAGCTGCTCTGTTTGTGCCTTATCTGTCCAGGTTTCACATTTGCCACAGTAACAATGGCGGTCTTTGTGCAGGCCGGTTCTTTTCTCTGCTGTTGTTCTGTTTCTTCAGGTGATACAGCAGGTGAACCACAACATCGCTGCTCTCCACAGTCTGTGTTTCTAAGAAACCCACTTATCACATATCGTCACTTCGTGATGTGGAACGCTGTCGATTCATCTTAATATGGATCTAGATAATCGTTAATGATGGGCATCTTGTTATTGTTATTATCATGCACTTGTGAGCAAATGTTTCCCAAACCTGAACCTGCACTTTGCAACAAGATGACGTCATTAACAAAAAGCCTTTCGACTCAGGTTTCTTTATGCATTGATGCTTTCTGGAGGACAGTCTGCAGCAGGACTATTCAACACACTCAGGACCTGCAGAGGAACCCTGAACTTTAAATGTCCAGAGTTTCTATAAGTATATCTCATTCGTCTCAGTGTCGCTGAGCTCATCTGTGTTGTGCACTTCTGTGTTTGAGGCTCCCACGGGAGTTTAAAGAGGTACGAACCGATCGTATCGAAGTCTAAACCTTCAATTCCTCTTGAAGTGCTTTTACTTTACCATTAAGACTAAATGGATCAATATATATTCATTTATTTTACAATAGTGACAAATAAAAATACTCTTCTGAGACAGAACAAAGATGTTTTCCCAACAACTCGTAGACATATGCAACACGTGTCAGACTCACTACATGACAGCAGTCAGGGACTTCTTCCTCTTTTATTTCCTGTAAAGGAACCTTTTAAGAAAGCTGCTTCTCTCGGCCCCCTCCCTGAACTCTCCGTGTCTGCAGGTGTAAATAATAGCCTGCACTGGATAAACTGGCTAAATATCAGCCCCCCCTTCCTACTCTCCACTCTACCTCTCCTCCTCATTTTTCTGGAACCCCCCAGGGTCTCCAGTGTCCTCTCCACTTTCCACGGCAGTGATAAGATGTCGACACGATTAAGAGCGAAAGCTAATCCGCCGCTCTGCCTCTCCTCTCGGCTGTGCTGAATGCTCAGGCTACACAAAGCGCCGCGGCCGAGTCCAAAGAGCCGGACAGCCAGTGGATGACAGCGAGAGAGAGGGAGAGAGGGGGAGGGAAAGAGGAGGAGGCCAGGTGGACAAGGGGTTGGATTGTATCTAAATAATTAATGGGCGGCACTTTCGTTTTTTAATCTGTAAATGAGAAGGCCTAAGATGGCGGGGCCGCCGCTCTGACACCCTATACCTGGCCCATTAAGATAACAAGATGTTGGATAATGATCTCGGTTAAGGTGCAGTTTATCAGTCCAGGGGGAAGTGGCCTCGTCTCCCAGGTGGCCGTGCCCACGTCCCCCGACGCCCCGACATTACATCTCCTCATGGCCTTATCTCAGGAGCAGATCGGAGAGAGTTGTGGTATGAAGAGCGCCGAGGACAAACATAAACACGACGCACTGATGCAGCTGCACAGTGTCCATCAGTGTGGGACACCATTTACTTTGTCAGCTTGTCATGTAGACTAAAGTTAGATTATATTTATAGAATGACAGACAGATGTATTAAATACTCCACAAATAAAGATATTTTGATTCATGCACCAAGAGTTTCTCACACAATCCTCTTGAAGAGCAGCTTAACATCCTTAAAGATCTTATTTTCTGCTGACCTCGCCTCGCTGCGGCTGAGCCGGCAGCTAGCAGCTAACCGGGCTAACTGTGCTAACCATGCTAACTGTGCTAACCGTGCTAACGGCGAAAACAGTAAAAACAGCAGCTGACACAGCTGGCGGTTAGGTTTCCAAGACAACGCCATGTGTCGGTTACGTTATCACACAGACCATAATATGAGGATACGTTGACTCGACATATTGTTGATGTGATTGTGTTACACTCAGCTACTGAGTCCTGCAGTAAATCTTCTTCATGAAGGTTAAATATTACAGTTTAGTTCAGAGTGCCTCTTCCTTTGATGTTACATGGGCATGGATGGATTATCCTTGGTTTCTATGGAGACTCTTAATATCCTATATTCAAATGATGTTTTAAAATATGTTCAGTCATCAAATCTATTCGGCTGATTGAGAACAGAAATGTTCAGACGGAAACTGTGGGAGCAGCTCTGTTCTCTGCATCCTTGTGTTCCAGGATGATTCATTCTCAGCCCCAAGTTCAAACCTCTGATCCCCCCCCCCCCCCCCCCCCCCGCTGCACTCTCTCTACCTAGGTAAACATATTTGTACAACACTCAGCTCAAGGGTGTTCTTTGCTTGCACATTTATAAGCTTCAAATGAGTAAACCCGCAGGACACGCGCTGGCAAATATCAGAGCAGTGTGCAGTCTCAGGTCAACGCTGTGTCCCTGAGGAGACGAATGAAAAGAGAAGAAGAAGAGAGGAAGTACAGATGAGCCAGAAACAAGGAGGACGAAAGAAAAGAAAATCAAAGGCAAAAGAGCAGATGTGATGATTGTGAGTCTGAAGAGATGGAGCTCCGAGTCACGGCATCTGTTCACCGCTGAGAAACCATCGGTACGCACGGCGCCTGATGGACGAGGCGGCGACCAAACCAATGTTTTCTTATTGTCTTTCTGAGGAAAGAGGAGATTTGAAAATATGAAACATTGTTTTGATCATCAACAGTTTGTTTTACATCGGCATGAATCAGCTTCTCGGTACGAACACTCGATGATGTTCTCGGTTGTGAAACGTTTCCGGCTTCAGGCGCCGCTGAGCCACTTCAAAACTTGAAATAATATAAATTGACCCAAATTCTGAAAGAATTCCGTCACTTATCGGGACTGGTATATCTTGGTATCTAGTCGAGCTGAGAGTTTTGAGTTGTGTGGCTCCACTTTGGTACAATGGAGTTGAATGGAATTCTCTGATGCTCAAAAATAACATTTTAAAAGGTGGATAGCAGAAATATTGTCCCTGTTGCTCTCCGTGATGCAGAGACCTACTTGCCAGAACATTTCTTAAAGTCAGTAGAAAGTAGTTCCAATGAAATGTTATAAAGGTGGCTTGTAGGCCGAGTTCCAGCTGCACATGGTTTGGTAAAAGTTGACCTCTCATGGCAAAAACAAGTTGCATGAAACTACATTTCTTGTAAGAGTACAAACTCTAAAACTTTGTCAGTCCAGAAATGTTTTATTTTTCCTATCAGTATATATATATTTAATGTAATGAGAAGCAGCTCAGGACCTTGAACTGTCAACAAACCTTCCCCAAATAGCTGAAGCTCACAAAATGCAAATGTGTCATGTGGAAACAAGCAGCAAGTGCACAACAGGCAAACTGCAGCAGCTCCCAGCATAACCCCGGCACACTGTACAGCACTTATCACACACACATAGATTTCCAAGGCTAAGTGACCTGCATGCTCTCAGCTTTGAATGACATAAGTACCTAAGTAGCCTTGGGTTCTGCACCCAACCTGAACACACTTATATGGCAGCTGATGGCGCTGCAGGCCTCTCCCATGGTCATCCATCAGACTCCTCAGGTATTGTCTCTGAACACACTCAACTTACATCAGCCAGGATAAAGGCCTCTATTAAGAAAATGAATAATACCAACTGAGGGGAGGTGACCTCGGGCCGCGCACGTGTCCTCGAGGCTGACACGCAATTGGCTGCTTTTGGTGAGTGTCTGTCGTACCGGGGGGGGGGGCGGTCCGGAGGTTGACGGATGCTCGAGGCCGAAGCGAGATGGGCTACAGAGTCAGCCGTTTCAGTCCTGTGATCTAATCTGTTACCCATCATGCATCCTGCTTCACTAATGAAAAGGCAAGGTCCCATCCGTCACAGGCAGCTATGGTAAATGGAATTTTAACCCCCCCCTCATACTGAACGTGGCTCCTCGGGCACAAACGCCTGCAAACATGTGCGAAAAGCCTGGATGATGGACGATCATTGCAAAAGGCCCCAGAGCAACGGAAAATTAATATCAAGAGGAAAGAAATCTGTGACGAGAGAAACGTAGCAGAGCTTCTGTTTCCACGTCCCGTTCAGAGGATCCACATCGTCTGCATGGGGAGTGTCGCGCCACACCTTACATCGTGGGCTCAAAGGCATCAAGTGTAACAGCGACAGAATTAATAAAAGAAATGTGTGAATACGGTGTTAGCATCTTATTGGAAGGTATTCAAAACACGAGACTTGATCAGACAAATGTTATAAAGACACTTCAGTCCTGAGCCAGCCGTGTCCGGTGTGATATAACTGTGTTCCACTTCCATACTACGACAAATGTAGATCATTATCAACCCTGAAAGGTTTCTAAAAGGGGTTTTCTGCTGCAAGAAGACTTAAGCCAGCCCGTGTTACAGTAAGCAGGTCCTCGTGCTGATCGAAGGCCAGTTCATACGTCACATAATGAAATATAAAATGTTAATAAGCTACAAGAGATCATTGTTTCTTATATGCTTTTAATCCTTTTCCATACAACTCAAAATAAACAGATGAATTCCCAGTTTGTGTTTAGACATAATGATGCATCATGAACTGATACTACGAAGAACTCACTGAAATATACCGAGCAGCTAATATACTGTCATGTTGCTCCAGTAGAACTGATGATGGCGTACATCATGTGCAATCAGGTAATCAGGTTTGGTTGCACCGTTGCCTCAAATGTACATGAGCCCAGAAGGCCCGTCTTGTCTTATTGGCCAGAAAACAACCAGTATTCACAGTACACGACGCGTTTCATCTCCGGATATATATAATATTACCCTCTTCCAGACTCGCTGTCCAAACCTTTTCACTGTTTCAGATAATGAACTAGTGCATTACATTACAGGTCAGTTAGCAGACACTCTTATCCAGAGCGACTTACAGTGAACCCTGGAGCAACTCAGGGTTAAGTACCTTGCCCAGGGGTACACTGGTGGCAGACCTGGTATTCACTCACAACCTTCTGATTTGGAAGGCATACTACCAGACCACTAGGATATCATCACCCAGTGCAGACCTCTGCCAAAGCCAAATGCCTGGTGAAAAATAATTGGTGTACCCGCCCCGTGATGTGGATCCGCTCCAAGACGTAGCGGGGTCTTCCTCGGCGCATGCTACACCCTTGCACCAAATTCCATGAAATCCTGGACTGTAGTTTTTCCGTAATCCTGCTGACAAACACACAAACAAACCTTGGCGGAGGTAATGAATATCAGGCGCATCTTACCAAACAAATGTACAATAACTCACTAGATTAATTGGAAATTGGTAACTTAATTAAACCCTTTGCAAACGTCCTGGCGTCTGAGCCTTTTTTTAGGCTTCACAAGTTCACATCATAACAGGACATTCATTAAAATTCAAGGACGTTCAGCTTCTGTTAAAGTTGTTTAACCGGTGATGTGATTATCATGGCTGCATGTTTTAAATGTTCGTGTCATTCTTAGTGATCGAGGAGGAAAACTTAATCTGTTGAGTTTCATGTGAATCCCTGAGCTCAACACGGAGCTCTTCCTCTGTCTCAAGTGTTGATGGAGCTTCATGGTTTACTTATTTACTTATATCTCTTTCAACACAGAACTGTTGAATGAGCCCAATTAAGACCCATTAACTTCTGTTCTACTGACAATGAAAGCCTTCTTTTGAAAGAGAAGTGGCTTTGGTCTTCCACAGAAGCCCAATGTCACCTTCAGACGTGCTGCTCTGCGCTCACGGCTGAACCAAAGTCCTCAGTTGTTCTTCCATACAGCCGTCCGCCTCACTGTTTGATACCCTGAGGTTCTTCACTCTCTGTTCCCACAAGTACTCCGTTTCTGAGCTTGAATCCAGCATTTGAAGCTCCAGAGCTCCCAGCAGGGAAGCACCGACTGTCTTTTCTCTCAGCATTAATGGCAATGAAAAGACAAAACATCTAGCACATTGTTGTGCAGCCTGTCGTGACATTATGATATCCAGTGGCTGGAGACTTTCAATGGAGCTGTGTGGATGTTTTAGAAAACAGGCGGCTGCAGAAGATTAGAAGGAAAATTAGGTTAACATCGTGAGAGTCTTCTGTTCATGAACCCCCCCCCCTCTCTGTCTGTTTCCTCAGGGTTTTTTCCGCCGAAGCATCCAGAAGAACATGGTGTACACGTGTCACCGGGACAAGAACTGCATTATCAACAAGGTGACGAGGAACCGCTGTCAGTACTGCCGCCTGCAGAAGTGCTTCGGAGTGGGAATGTCCAAAGAGTGTGAGTTTCACACACAATGTTCACAGTGTGTGGATTTGAATTAAATATTCATGTCCCCTATAACTACATCACATTATTACTTGGTTAAGTTTAGGAAAAGACATAAGTTAAGTTACATACGGGACACGAGCATCGGGCTCCTGGGTGAAAGTCTTGTTTGTTTGTTACTTTCTCACTTTCTCTACTACGGCAAGTCACATGCTTCATGTACGTCATGATTAATCTGTCCATCGTCCACCAGGTCGCGGGAGCAGTTCCAGTAGGAAACCCCAAACTTCCCTTTTCCTTTTTATGATTAATTCACTTTCAACGCATTTTTCTTTTATCGAAACACCGACTTCTCCACCTCAGACGTGTGTAAAAACGTTATATTAAAGGTTATTTTCCCGTACCATCGCACACAGAGTTGAAAAGAGGTCGAATCAGAAGAAGAAGAGACAAACCCTGGAGGGTTTTCAGTGAATTTATAGGAGCAATTTATTTTCACTGAAGACATTTTGACACGTAGTAAAAGCACACGTGTAAATAATAAAGTGAACGACGGCTGAATAACATTTAGCTGCTTCAGTGTCAGGTTCATGCTCACCGTCACGTGTCATGGGTTACCAGGACGGTTCTACAGTAGAGCATCGTTAATGTTATAAGTAACACGTGCTTTCACTATTATAACAAGTCAAAATGTCTGCTGGGAAGAAACAGACCTATTGTCACAGCACATTTCTTGTCTCCACACATTCAGACGTCTTTATATGTCCTGCAGTTTCCAGCATTGTTTCCAGCACACACTGACACAAAGTGTTTCCCGGAATAGACTGTGACGAGAGGATTGGATATTTAATGCAAATGAATTGCAAATGCAAACCCCCGTGTGTTGCAGAGCAAGAGCAAACACTTACACAACATTTCATCTTGTTTTTTAACATTAGAAACATCACGTTTAGCCCCACATTCCACTAAGTTTCATGAAAATAGTTTTTTAGCGTAACCTTGTTGACAAACAGACAAACAAAACCACGAGAGATCGCCTTGTTGATAATAAATATCTTCACCACATAAAGCCCCATAATAACAACACCTGTGTTCACACCACACAGTTTGCTTATTATACAGAATATAAAGGGCAGGACACCACATGACCTCAGGCCGAGTACACTACAGAGCATTCTTAAGCATGAACAGCATTGTGTCATCTGCTAATGTCTGTATCGGGATCAGTGTGACGTGTGGATGATCATCTGAGTGAGGAGTTGAGTCAGTATTTCATCCAGCGAGGAGGAGTTGCATCATTCACAAAGTGTCGAACATCCACCCAGTGGGATCTGATCATGTGAGGATAAACAACACAGGACGCAGAAGCTCTGTGCTGTCGATGTCCCCCCTCCATCGTCATCCAGAGGAACAGTTTGCATTTCACAGGTTATTGGCATCCTTTGATTGCATCAGCATTTATAGCTCAGGTCCACTTCATGCTCCATTAGCCTCAGGGGGGGGGGCATTCCTTTCTCTTATGCTGTTTCACACTTCAGCAGAGGAGCCGTGGAGAAGATGATGTCTTGATATCCGCAGGCTAACCCCCCCCCCCCCCCCGCCACTGATGAGAGAGGGGACTATTCCCTTTCCTATATTCATGAGTTGAGGTGATTCGTGGTCTCTTCAGCGACAACAGAATGACTTTATCAAACTAAACCCCAAAAAGGGTTTTCGTTCATTTATTTTGATTCATATCGAGCGTAACTTACAAACACCGCGACTACTTTTTGAAGAAGAGTTTTGGTCAAGCGGTAATTTCCAATCTTAATCCCGATTTGGTGCCAAAGATTAAATCAGGCTGTAGAGTTTAGCTCGCCATGTGTGCAACGAAGCTGTCCTCACACAACGCTTCGTATGATACTTTAAGAAAAGATATTTTTCCTACGAATTTCCAGCAACACGAGCGATCAGAGCACAGACCCTGGGGTTAGCAACAGATTGTGGTTTGAGTTAAAATAACTAAAACGTGACATAAATACTGAAGTTACGTAACAAACAAGTCAAAGTTTTGGTTGAAATAACCACAGACGTGCCGTTACCTGTACGGAGGTTACGTGACAAATAAGGAAGGTGTTTTCTGACTTTTAATATATGAACTATTGTAGCTAAGCATACATCTTGGACGGTCCCAACGTTCTGCTCAAGTCGATTCATCGCTTCATTTTGTACTCAGGATTTTCCAATGACTTTGTTTGCAGATTACAAATCTAATCTGCAATTACAATGTATGTAAATCGCTCTTATCCAGAGAGACTTACAGTGAACTAAGTACAGGGACAGTCTCCCTGGAGTCACTCAGGATTAAGTACCTTGCTCAGGGGTACACTGGCCTTCTAGTGATTTGTTTGGAAGGCGTACCACTAGACCACTAGACCATCACCACCCTCAGATGCACTGGCACTAAAATGTTATATTAACAATAGATTGAATTAGCGTGAGCACGATGAAGGGGGTTGCTCAAAGTGTCAAACCTAAATGAAACTATAAAGGCACTTGACCTCCCGATGTTAATGAACGTGAAACACTGTTTGTGTATCCGCCCCGTGATTCAGTGTGTTCTGCTGACAAACACACAAACACACAAACTATAAACTTCTTGACGGAGATCATTATCACCCAACTCTGCAGTTCAGCTCCGTTGGACGGTGCGTTTTAGTGTCTTTCAGCTCATCAGTTTGTGTTGAAACCCTCAACACGACGGTCGAGGACATTCCCTTTCAGTTCTAACTGTATGTTCGGAAACATTACGAACCATTCTCAGCTTTTATTGTCCCTAGGGTTGCATGCATCCAATATGGCCGCCACAGGCCATATAACACCTGAGCGCGTGCATTTGCAGTGTTGGTAGATGTATCATAATGAAAGGAGGGTGTTGAGCGCTCAGTGTGAGGCCGGAGTTAGAAGATGGAGGGGAACATCCGCCCGCACTGGACTCGAGCTATCATGTGCCTCTGGAGATTACTGAACTGCTACTTAGAGTGCAACACAAAGAGAGCATTGTTTTATATGTGTGTGTGTGTGTGTGTGTGTGTGTGTGTGTGTGTGTGTGTGTGTGTGTGTGTGTGTGTGTGTGTGTGTGCTGCACCAGCAGGTATGTGATTGAATGCTTCATTACACAAGTCGTGTCTCTTTATTTTTCAGTGGTAAACAATCACGAGTCTCATAACGTCATGAGTACAGATGTGATCCATTATTAATCTGGTGAAGCTGCAAAGCAAGAAGACTGTGTGTGTGTGTGTGTGTGTGTGTGTGTGTGTGTGTGTGTGTGTGTGTGTGTGTGTGTGTGTCGTCCAGCTACAGTCTACAGTCATTTCATGGGTTAGATTTCACTAAGTCTCACACGGGCGTTCGTTTAAAAGAAGGGTTCAGCATTGAGGTGACATCTGCCTCCTATAGATCACCTTTACCTGCATTTAAACAAATCTTTGCGCAGCTTTATGATGTAACGTCCCGTGTGAGAGACAAACGTACACTTCTATTTACAAAGAGGTTTTAATAAGATCAGCTGATCAACCATTAAAAGTATTGTTCTGAAGCAGCAGTCAGACCTTAATGACACATTCTCATCCCCTTCCTGTTCCAAGGTCATATTTTCACAATGCAGGTTCCCCATCTGACAACCTGCCCCCCCCCCCATGTCCCATCAGGACCATTAGCTCAAACTCGATGCTCTGGTGGCGGCGGAGAATTATGGCGGTGGCTCGCCACCCACCTGGTTAGTGTTAGCGAGCTGCCATGCTAAGTGCCGTGGCAAGCAGCCCGGGCTCCATCACGTGGGCTCCAGATAGATCGTGTTTATTTAGCGCTGCATCTGTTAGCTCGAAGAGAGCGTGTGCGGGGCTTGGCAGGACGCAGATGGCTCGCCGACGGCTTCTCAAAACGGCCGCTGTCCTCGCCTGCTGCCGCCGAGCCACACGGCATCCTGAAAAAGCAGCAGAGCAGGGAAGAGAATCGGCAGGCTGCACCGGGGGGGTGGAGGCAGCCCAGTGAAAACAGAGGAATAAAGAGGAGGACAAAAGGCAGAGGGTCAGACATTGCTCATTGACTAAAGGAGGGAGAGATGAGAGTGACAGTAGGCATCGCTGTGCAGAGTGTATTTAACAGCGTGTCTGAACTCCGCTCAATGACCCTTCATCCTCTGGTCCAACACTCTGGAGAGCACTTCAGAAACACTTGACGCTCCCTCCTTCACAGCGCTGCCTCAAAGCCTGAAGTTGCTGGGTGGGGGGTTTAACAGTCCCAGTGAACGCATCACACACACTTTCCTCAGCTTTTACTTGTGGAGTGTTCTCAGGTGGAGTGTGGAGGGTGAGATGATATGTTTTTATGTCATAGAGACCATTTTAGAAACCATCATTTCAACCTCTGACCTGTTTTGTTTCCACCAGTGAAGAAACAGAAACATTTAAAAACGTTTCATCTTTACACCAACTTCACGTTGCTTGTGATGTGGAATTATAAGATGTAATTATAAAGCAGCATTGATATGCAGACAGCAGCACTGCGAAACAAAAGACATTGATTTCAATACACAGAGGGGGAAAGTATATCGTGTGCAGTGTTCTGATAAACCTTCAAATTCATGGATCTAATACTCAAACTGGACGTCCTGGATCGTGTTTCATCGTAGCGCTGGTGGAGCCAAACAAACCCTTTTGGAGCATCAAGATAAAACACATTTCATGAGGAAGTGATCGCAGGCACCACATAAAGCTGAGAGCCTGTGCACCGGATGGGTTCCCTCTGTCCTCTTTGTGGGTATTAAAAAGCCATATATTTTCTTGGCCTCTTGTCCAATGCATCATTTGGATGTATCTGCTCATGCTCGCAGTAATTTGCTTGGTAGTGCAGTGGTAATTGATTGCCCAGGGTGGGTGGGTGGGTTGGGGGGTGCACTTGCCACGCCGCTGTCTTCCTAAATCACATCTCGTGGCTCGCCTGCCTGTGTGGACCACAACCCCCCTCGCCAGACGCAGTTTGTCACCACACTATGACAAATGACAAACACACGTGAACAGATTGTGTACCATCCCCCTTTCCACAGCATTATTCTGGACCATCCCCCCCCTTTCCAAAGTCTTTTCCTGCTTCTTTCTGTATTGTGTGTGTAGAGGCTGGTAGCCCGCCTCACCCCACCACCATGTCTAAGTTACTGACGGCAGCATTCTGTACACAATTATCCAGAGCGTTAAGAGATCAGGCAACGTTTTTAAATGCTTTTTTGCCCGAGTGAAAAGCAGCCATCTTTAACCTTCTTCCCACCAAAGTGAGTTCAGGTTTTCCCCTTTTTAAAAGGCGACAGACTCCTTTTCCCAATGCCAGGAGACGAGTATGACTTTCTGTTGGTTTCTTCTGGTGCACTTTCAAACCAGAGTTGGAGATTGTTGGAACAGTGGGAAGACGTTTTGATGAGTTTAGTTTGGTTTCTGTTGAGTCTGTTTTACAGATCAGCGAGGTTAAATTTCTGTTTTTGTCAATGGAGTCTGGCGGCTTTGAGGAGAGCATATTCATTGTATTGTTTTGTAAATTAATAAATCTGTCCTGGGAATAAATGCAGATTGTAACTTTTCCCACTGAAGATAAAAGATGTTATTGGGTTTTTTGTCCGGTCACAATATAATTTAAATATGTGGATTATCATATCACACATCGTCAGACTCTCCATTTTTTAATACTTTTCACTCTTTTTAGTAAGTGCAGTATTTTGTCCATATTCTCGCTTTATTATCATCTCATTGTCACTTTCCTCCCGACATCGGGTCCATACTGGTTGTGTTCCCGTGTGCTGTAGAGCGGCAGGTTTCTGGAGTTGCAGGTCTCTGGAGCTCCTCGCTGCAGGTTTCTGGAGCTGCAGGTCTCTGGAGACCCTCGCTGCAGGTCTCTGGAGCTGCAGGTCTCTGGAGACCCTCGCTGCAGGTTTCTGGAGCTGCAGGTCTCTGGAGCTCCTCGCTGCAGGTTTCTGGAGCTGCAGGTCTCTGGAGCTCCTCGCTGCAGGTTTCTGGAGCTGCAGGTCTCTGGAGACCCTTGCTGCAGGTCTCTGGACCTCCTCGCTGCTTCTCTATCTGCTTTATCTGCTGCTGTGTTCAGTGGGAGCAGCTTTTCTCTGAGGAGCAGCAGATTGAAGGAGGCCCAAGGCTCTCCATCCCCTGTCAGTCAAAGGCCCCCCGCTGACACTATAAACCATCATGACAGACGTGGTGAGGAGCAATTCTCCCATCACTGGTTTCATTTGACATCTTTGAAGATTATCATTGCCAGGTAGAGATCCCAGTAAAAAGTGATGGACTTCATCTGAATCCCATTTCAAGTATTTTTTACTGAACTAATAAACATTCGGCAACGTTTGCTTTACTGGCTGCATGATGACAGTTGATTTAGTGGAAGGTCTCTTCCATATAATGTACATATAGGTCACAATGTATGGAGTGATTAATGTCAGCACCTCACGGCCTCTCAGGACTGACAGTAATCTGCACAATGGCCACGGCTGACCAAAACATTCAGTCTAATTCTCCGAAACAGAAAATGATGTTGACTTTGATGCTTTGAGATGGTCCGATAGTGAAGAGGCAGTGTGAGATGTGAGATGTGGGTGTGATATGTCCCCATATGTCAACATTAAACAGATATACGCAGCACACGGACTTGCTGGTTGTGACTGATTTGGCTCGCAGACAACATATTTTGATATGATCCCCTCTGAATGTGTTATGTTTGTATATCTTTACTGAATTTAGTGCATTCATTTAATCAGGAGAGACTCGTTTAAGGACATAACATGTTGCTGGCAAAGCAGATGAGACGTTTGCGGTCGTGTCCATCTGGGGTAAAGCCTGATTATGGGGATAAGCACTGTAATCGGTCAATATCATAACCCCTCTGACCAACGAGTCTCATCTTGATGGTGATGGGGGAAAGGTAGCGGATGGTTGTTAGCATTAGCATCAGGAGCTACAGCTCTTTAAGTTCAAGTCATGCCAACATTCTGGGAAATATCAATCTTATCTGGAGTCAAATGAGAAGATCCAGTGTGTTGTCAAACTACGACGCTCCACATATGCCTCGAGCGTTGCACGTAGCTATAAGTTCCCGTACAATAGTAAAGGAGGAAGTCAGGTGACAGTTTAAAGTGCGGTGGAAGGATACTTTGTAACGTACTTAACGTACGTCACTTGTGTCACGTACGTAGCAAAGTCTATCGGACGACCCCCCATGTCGAGAAATGACGCCAAAGCGTTTTTCCAAAGCGTTAAGAAGTGATGCCAGGTGTCCTGACTACGCCTCAGTCAACATCAGTTTAATCTCTTTGCGTAGTTCAGAGGCGGGATGTGTTTCGCACAAAGACTGAAGAACAGGTCGCTGTCAAAAAGTGAAAAATGTGTCACTTTCCGATGTTTAGCATGTTTCACTGCGTTACAACATCTGGAGAGAACAGCTGTGATCATCACACTGTATGAGATGTGTTGATCTCTCTAACATCAGAACTTGAGACGGTGGGATTAGAGAGGATACACTGCAATACACTAACAATAGTCGGAGACGGAGAATGCTACAGACGTTAGATTAATCATTACTGCCGCTTGACATAATGAAACAAGATGATTTATGACTTTATTTCCTCTTTAAGCATCCCTTAGAGTCGTTGTGTGTTCTCCTGATGAACGTAAGTCTTTAAGTATATTCACTCTGTTTTGTTCTCCACCAACTCAAAAAGGTTTGATTTCAACTCCTCCTGTTTGAGTGAACCGGCTGCGATGTGAAACCAAAGCTCACGATGTATGTGCTCACACTGTACGTGTAAAAGTAGAACATAAAACGTCTTCCTTAAATGTCTTTTAAAGAACTGTCCTTATCTGGACACAACATACTGCTGAGTTGATCTTCAATGACATTTTCTAAAGCTATGCTACTAAAAGATACTTGGAAGTGTAGCTGAACTGACAGTGTTGCTAGATTTATGCCGTTCATTTGAAATCGTTGGGATCGTAATCACAAGCAGACGAGTCGGGAACCTTTCATGTCTCGTCCAAGTCAGATAATTTGAATTTCTTCTATTTGGTGAAATAAAATGTTGAGACTACAAATAATGATTTAACCCAATGTGGTTACACAACATCTATCAGTGCGCTGTTGACTAATAATTATACAGTTAGAATTATAAGCTGAAGGAACTCACGACGTAACACTGCTGTTCGTCTCCGCTGTCTGTTTTCACTGAAGCATCTTCGTGCCGGACGGATCACGAGCTGCGTCAACACAAAGGGCTTTATTGTAAACTGGGCGGTGGATGTTACCGCTGTCAGCCAGCGAAGGTCCCCCGGGTGTGTCGGCGCTCTCCACCTCCACTCCTCATTATTCTAAAGGGGGAGTGTGCAGCTGATGGGAGACGTTGGGACGATCATGCTGTGTGTTGAGTAATAAACCCGGTTGTATTGTTTGGATCTCCTGCTGAGACAGACTTCAAAGATCGGCACATAATGAAGCGAAGGACTCTCACTTCACACGCAGCACAACAACCTGAGGTTAAAGGGTTTCTACATGAAGCGTGTTACAGTGTCGTCTCACACGGGAGAGAAGGTGGAGGTTGATAAATAACCGTTGATATGTTCCTGTAGAAAGGAATTCAAACATTGTTTACGGTGTTTCCGGCCTTTGTTGACTTATTTCTGACTTTCTCTCGTACGTTACAACCAGCTGTCAATCAGTGGAATAGCATTAAATCATCCTGCACATAAAATAACTTTGAGGAAAGTGTAATTAATTGATTAACTAGATTATTTAATTGAGCCACGAATCACAAACTCCATTTGTGAAGCTCTTGAGTTTTCACAAACGTTTTGTTTTCTTCCTTGTGGAGACTTTGCCAGTGGCACTAAACTGACGGAGTCTGCGGCTGGAGAACTTTCTGTCCTTATGTAAGGTCTGCATTTTTCAATTGGCAAATTGCTGCATCTCTTAAAAGTAAGCAGAAGAATGCTCACTCGCAACCAAGTTCTCTTGTTCCTCAAGTTGTCTTTTATTTTTGCTTCGACGATCAAGTCGTCCATTTGCAAAGTTGACGCTAATCCTAATCCTTTGTTCCCCTTCAGCTGTTCGAAATGACCGGAATAAGAAGAAGAAGGAGAGCCCAAAGCCGGAGCTGGCAGAGAGCTACGAGCTGACAGCCGAGCAGGAGACCATCATTGAAAGGATTCGTAAGGCCCATCAAGAAACCTTCCCCTCCCTCTGCCAGCTTGGCAAATACACCACGGTGAGTTCACTGTCCTCTGGTGCTTCCGACGCACTTTGAATCACAAACATATCAGAGCTGAAACACGTTTTCGACGCCGTGTGATCCTGCAAACTAACCGTGCAGAGTTGATAATGATAATCGATCAGTGGTCCTGTACTCTGATGACAGTGCTGCTGACTGTCCAGGACCATCCTCACCAGCACTTCTTCTTCTCTCAATAGCTATTGATTGGACGTTAAGTGTGATGGGAAGACAATATAAAGCATGCGTCATAGTAGCAGCAACACATCATGACTTCCAGCTGCCTCTGGTGAGACGGAGACGATGAGCAACGTTTGTTTGACCCAGTTTTTTACATGTTGCAGCAGCGAGGGGAGAAATTCCAAAGGAGATGTCAGGACTGGAAGACGTTGCAGCCGAGGGAAATATTTGCCAGACAGGCAGCTGCACATCAGTCTGGTCGAGGCAGATGCCAACTCCAGCCTCTAGTTTCAGACAATAAATGCAGCTAATGCAACTTATCGTTACGTGCTTTTGTATGTGCGGAAGTGACGGATCTGTGGCAGATCCTAGACGCGTGTTGATGTTGCTTGTCTGGGTTTGTGAGGGCTTTATTATCCCTGTCATCTCCCAAAGTCATGGTTGAGAGATCTGTGCCGTCCCTGAACCTTCCTCAAACCCTCAAACGTCGGCGGTAAACTAACAACCCATGAAAGGCCGGATAGCGAGGGGATGCTAATCCACGCGGGACCTTGAAGAAGAATCTCGTCAGTTGGACACATCAGGCCTCGCTTGTCCGGTCTCAAAGCGGCCGACCCTGTAAAGGATTGAACATTCCCCTCATCGGAGTGACAATGAGCTTCTCCTCCCCCCGAGGGACTCATCGTGACTCAGTGCAAAAGTTGGAGGTCATACAAATGTCGAGAAAACCTCCAGAGCGAGTACGTGACGCTGCTAACCCCAGTTCGGCTGAGTTTTGTGACGCTTTGACAGGCAAATGGTTGAAGCTGCAGGACGACTGAGAGCTTGATAGCGAGCAGAGATAGCGGCGCTTTGATTGACACGCAGGCCTGGCAGCATTGTGCAGCGAGCTGACAGCGTCTAATGTGTTTGTTTTTACGATGACTTACATATAGATTACAGTCGGCGCGAGTGAACGGTGATTGACACCGACGCTCCACAAACTTCTGTAGGGAGTGCGTGAGCACGAGGGGGAGGGGTGTGTTTCATGTGCTAGTTCTGGAAATCTCATGACACCTGTCAATCACGTAAAATACTGGTTATTCAAAGATAAACAGATGAGCAGCCGTAATGTGCAGTAATGTCTCCCTTGTTGCAGCGATAAAAATCATTCAGTCACTGACAATAAGGAGCAGAGACGGGTGAGAGACGCTAACATGGAGCACATTGGCACACAGTGTAGCTATTAGCTCCCCCGCCGCGTGCAGCTGTACGCTGCTGTCGTTTCAATGTACAGTAAGCTCCCATCTCCATAACTCTCTATTTTTCCCCTTTCAATCCCAACACAAAGCTCCTAATCGCTGTAACCCCTCTCTACTCCACCCTCATCCCGTTCCCTCGCCCCGAGACACTTCCTGATTTTACTAAATAAACAGTCAAATCCCCACAGCTGAAAATAGAAGGACATAATAGCAAAACTCTTGCTCCCTGGTTATGATATAAGCCAGTGTTTGCTGTTTGTTGGAGTGGCAGTCGGCCCTCAGATAAAGCCTTAATCTGGATCAGTGGTAATTATGCTTGCTCACAGACTGTGAGAAGTTCCTCATTATTACAAGCGATTGGATCCTGATGCGCCTTTTGAGTCGTCCACGTCGGAAACAGAAGAGGAGCTCCCGTGCCCCTAGATTAGGTTAAAGCTCCAATTATGTGGTGAAATATTCAAATCCTAGTCTGCAGTGATTTAGGAGTTCATTGCTGGGTTAGTGGAGATAGCTGCGCGAGTGAGAGGGCTTAGCTCGACAATGAATAACGCTTCATTGACAGTGATGGTGATGAAAAACGAGCCTGGCATTTTCAAAGACAAAATAAAACATTAGCGTTCGGCTGGGCCCCGGCGGCTCCAGGCAGCGCCGGCTGCTGCTGAACAGGACGCGGCCTGGCCTGGAGATATTAGCCACATTACAGTTTGTCCGCCGCCGCTATTCGTCACAGGTGCCGCCTTCCTTTCTGCATCTGCACACACGAGCCTGCAGATGTAACGCACGCCGCTCATTTCTACACTGCCAGCTTCTCTTCTAATGTCGCGAGTTGTCTAATTTGTTTGGATAAATGTTCTTAAATGAAATTAGAATTCCCCGGCAACTTCCTTGTTTGGTTCTATTGAATTATGGGACTTGTGTAATTGACTGAGATTGCAGGGGGGAGGTTGAAAAAATAAGAATCCAACTGCGAATTATCTCACCCTCCTTCCTCCTCTCCACCCGGAGGGAAGAGCAAGATGAGTTGCTTTAATATCACCTCCACACCCCCAACATATGTGCATTGTGCAAACACACTCTCCCACACACACACACACACACACACACACACACACACACACACACACACACACACACACTCTCTGCTCCTCCTTCTTCCCCATCACATTGGATGTCAATCAGTGGAATGTGCGTCCGTAGTGCTGTTGTGTCGACTGCAGCTCGTTGTGTGTGATTTAAGCACGGCCCTAATGCGCCTCTCACTTAACCCCAGATCACATTTAATGATCTCTCTCTGCCCTCTGTCTCCCTTTATCTCCCTCTCTCTCTCGGGTGGCCACAATACATAGTTTGCTGGTGACAGTGTCCAGCAGCCGTGGCGCTAACTGCCTGGCGGTAACATCCTGCGGGGGATTGATGCTCCGGCTGTCTCCACACTCGAGCCCTCTCACACTGAACGACTCCCGGGGCTGAGCTGAGACTGATGTTGAAGTTTGCCAACATATTGAGTACATATTGGATTTTCAGTAAAGGATATCATATTAGCTTCTCTGTCTTCACAGCTTCAGGGCGGTGAGCTGGCTCACCTTCCTGCACAGGATCCTGACGTCACTCGTCTGTTCTTATGATCGGTCGAGTGGCCGTTAGCAGTTGTGTTTGGGAGAATAGATTGGAAGTGGTTTGACCCTGCTCAGTAGGGTGTTATCGTCTATTAGTAGAACAACATTGTTCGGCGGCCTCTAGTGGCTGTAATGATTATGACGGGAGCAAAGGAGGAAGTCAGACGACGTAGAATAAAGACGTACGTGATCTCTTCTAACCAAATACTTTTCTTTCAATGCACAATGTGAAGCGCACCTTTCACCTGCAGCTTGCCTCGTCTGCAGCTTTGTAATGGAAGTGATAACAAGTGATCATTTAATGGTCGAGGTTTAAGTAATACAATTAAAATCGAGGTTTGCTTCACATGCTACGATTTAAAACTCAAACATGGCCGACTTCTTTTACACTTGAATACTTAGTATTTCTGCACCAGAATGTTATTTTGCTTTTAGATCTAATTTACATAATTAACTCATTTAACTGAACGATTAAATAAGAAAACAAGAGACCTTGACATCAGGATGATGTCATCAGATAATAATCTTCTTTTACTTAATTGACTCAGTTTCATGAGGACGTTCTCTCATATCTTCCCTTAAACGTAAAACATATTTACCTGATTAACTGGAATGAATCCTTTAATCTTCCCACAGCTGCTGATGCAGGAAGGTATACACCATGTTTAGTAAATGACTATCTAACTGTGTGGAACAGAAAGCTTCTTTTGTTGGACGCTTGTGAAGCTGCAGGGTCGACTTGCTGCTTCGCTTTGTTGAAAAGCAGAATGTGAGATTGACTTGTCGGATGCTACAGCCTGACTTCCTTATTTATTTCCCTTTGTCTGGGTTTTTAGTTGCGTAACTCTCGTCTGTCATTTCTATTCTTGATGTATCTGCTTATACGACTTACTTTTACATTGCAAAGACTAAATTTATTCTCATTTTCTCAAACAACCAAATTAAATATTGCAACTTATAATTGAGCTACAATCAGTAATAATATAATATATAATATATAATATATATAATAATATATAATATAGAGCCTCTGTGTCTTTGATTGCAGATATTTGGCTTTATGTTGTTTATGCTGAATAAACTTCCAAAGAGTTTGTTCACAGACACAAAGCGCTCGTTGTCAAAGTCTCTTTGCAGATGCATTTATGATCTGACACTCAAAGGCGACGCAACAGTCAATTACAGCGTGCACGAAGGCTTGGTCTCCCGAGGCCTGTGCCTCATACTGTGGATTACGAACCACGGAATGAGAAAACATAGGGTCCAAAATACACGACTCCACAAAGTGTCTGACGTACAAACAAAAGATCTTTTAATACAACGTTTCCCTGTTAACAAGAAACATACACTGACGAACTGGCACAAGACAAGGAGACTGGACTATTTATACATGAGGTGAGGGGGACACAGGTGACAACAATCAGGGGCGGGGCAGACCATCACTGAAGCGGGAAAACACACAAAGGCAGGAAGTTAAGTGACCTGGAACGAGAGGGAAAGGTGAGTTTCAAAACAAAACAGGAAGTGAACACAAGACATGACACAAGGGAGGTGAACTCTACAAAATAAAACAGGAACAAATCCAGAGTGGTGACAGTGTGGGCACCAACGTATCACAGCCTGCTGCATGCTGTCCAGAGCACTTCTTATGTAGAGTTGTTTATTTGTATGCTGAGTTGTCACATGATGGGAAATCAAAAAGGCGGGAAGCATCCATCGTCTACCTCTGATCCGGGGTCGGGTCGCGGGGGCAGCAGCTCCAGTAAGGAACCCCAGACTTCCCTTCTCCGGGCCACATCCTCCAGCTCCGACTGGGGGGTCCTGAGGCGTTCCCAGTGAGGAGATATAATCTCTCCACCGAGTCCTGGGTCTTCCCCGGGGTCTCCTCCCAGCTGGACGTGCCTGGAACACCTCCCTAGGGAGGCGCCCAGGTGGCTCCTTACTAGATGAACCACCTCAACTGGATCCTTTCAACGTAAAGGCAGCAGCGGCTCTACTCCGAGTCTCTCCTGATGGCTGAGCTTCTCACCCTCTCTCTAAGGGAGACGCCACCCGTCTGAGAAAACACATCCCGGCCGCTTGTACCCGTGATCTCGTTCGGGTAGCAGTGGACGGGAAAACACTCATGTCTGCTACGAGGGGAATTAAAGGAGACATGTTCTGCTCATTTTCAGGTTCACACTTTTATTTCCGGTTTCTACTAGAAGATGTTAAAAACACGTTATCTTTCTCAGACGGTCTGAACACACCTGAAACTCTGCGCCTGTCTCTAACGGCTAACGGGTCCTTTAAAGCCAGTTTCTCAATACATGTATCACTTAAATCACTTAGAGCTGCGATCATGCACGCGCTTACATCTTCGATTAATGCATTCACGCACCAACACCTGACCTCCACGCCACATTTCAGCCTCACATATTTGTGCACAGAGCGATCTATAGAGCTGTTGGACATCTCCTTTATAGAAACTTTAAGCTCACATGTACAGTGTGAAGTAGACATGCAGTGAAACTACACCAACGATGTGTTTGAGGTCATTTAGCGACAGTTATACAGAGACAGCACTGAGTTGATGTTTGCACATCCTGCTCAGCCGTATCTTAAATACACACTTTAAAAAAACCTCAAAACAAAAAGATGTTCTCGTTTTTAAAAGGTCGTAGCAGCAACTAGACCTGTCTGCTGTCCAACCTGAATACACTGTGTGTGTGTGTGTGTGTGTGTGTGTGTGTGTGTGTGTGTGTGTGTGTGTGTGTGTGTGTGTGTGTGTGGGTGTGTGTCTGTGTGTGTGTGTGTGTGTGTGTGTCCTTGCTCACTCATGTGGCACAGATGGGCTATTCCATGTAAAGCCTCAGAAAACAAACAAATGATCATCAGAAGCCCCCCCCCCCCCACACACTCTCTCTTTCTCCTCTGCTGGTCGTGTCTTGTCGTGTCTTGTCGCTGGAGAAGCCTTGTTGAGAAGAAGGTGAAGCTCATGAGTCTGAGTTGTTACCGGAGACGTTGGACGTCCCAGAACGACCTCACTGCTCTTCGTTCCTCCTCTTTATCATAACTTGTGTTTATTACATTATAACTTTATATAAACAAAGGAAAAGAAATAACAGAGTCATTTATAACTGCAGTCGACAGGAATCAAACGTTTATCTCAGGAAGACTGCGACAGATAATAAATAAGGGAGGTGATGGTCTAGATAAATATCCTCCGGCTGCAGACGGAGAACAAGAAGCTTTGAAAGGTTTACAAATTAGCTGACGCTAATATTTATGGAATTCAATTCTACGTGTTTATTGATACGATGAGTTTTGTGTCCTCATCCAGGAGCTTCTGGAGTTATAGCACAACCCTTGTTCAGGGCTGTATTTTCATCGTGTTGTAATATTAATATTCTCCCTTAGAGATAGGGTGAGAAGCTCAGCCATCAGGAGAGACTCGGAGTAGAGCCGCTGCTGCTTTACGTTGAAAGGAGCCAGTTGAGGTGGTTCATCTAGTGAGGAGCCACCTGGGCGCCTCCCTAGGGAGGTGTTCCAGGCACGTCCAGCTGGGAGGAGACCCCGGGGAAGACCCAGGACTCGGTGGAGAGATTATATCTCCTCACTGGGAACGCCTCGGTCCCAGTCGGAACTGGAGGATGTGGCCCGGAGAAGGGAAGTCTGGGGTTCCTTACTGGAGCTGCTGCCCCCGCGACCCGACCCGGATCAGAGGTAGACGATGGATGTTATATAATAAGTTATTGGCAGCTTCACGTTCTGCTGTAGACCTCAGCGATCAACCTGAACAGCACAACGCTGTCAGAACTGACGGGAGTTTAAAGTTGCACGATTTACCAAATATTCAAAATACTAATATGAAACAGATGAGAGGTTGTCTGACACCAGCTGAGAGATAATCAATATACTGAAGCATCAGGATGCTGCTCTCACATACTTCACTTTCCTCCCTCTCATCTGTCATCCTCACTTTCTTTCCTCTCTCTGGCGTCTTAAAGCGCTTGTACTCGCACTTTTTTCCGCACATTGCTCCCAGGCTTCCACCCGTCCCCGCTCCCCGTCAGTGTTTGTGTCGGTTCTGGACCGTATAGCTGTATTAATGGCACCTCTGGCTTCAGACCGCTCAGTGCTTCCCGTCACAGCTCTGTTTCTGCATCCCATCATCCCAAAGCATCCCACTGACACTGCTACGCTCATTATCGCAGGGGCCCGGCCGCCCG
This sequence comes from Cottoperca gobio, assembly GCF_900634415.1. Taxonomy (NCBI): domain Eukaryota; kingdom Metazoa; phylum Chordata; class Actinopteri; order Perciformes; family Bovichtidae; genus Cottoperca; species Cottoperca gobio. Next base: position 21,742,172 of record NC_041365.1, read on the forward strand.
GCACCGCTCAGCGTATCCACAACAACAATCCTGCCACTGTTTCTTGAGAGCTCAGGTCTTATGAGCCTATTTACTGTATAAGTGTGACACATATGGAGCGCAGTGAAGCGGCACGGAGCAGATCATTAGCAGTCTGTGCACCGCCTGACGCCTCTCTGTTTGTGTGTGTGTTGCAGAACTCCAGTGCAGACCACCGTGTGAGGCTGGACCTGGGCCTGTGGGACAAGTTCAGCGAGCTGGCCACTAAGTGCATTATCAAGATTGTGGAATTTGCCAAACGAGTGCCTGGCTTCACGGCGCTGACCATCGCGGACCAGATCACGCTCCTGAAAGCCGCCTGTCTGGACATTCTGGTGGGTGCTTTTATTTTGGAGGAATATCTCGTTGTCTGGGTTTGTTAAAGTGTTAAAGTGTTAAAGTGTTAAAGTGTAGAGCTGCGTTGGGAGGAAGCTCAATAAGAGTTTCTCAAATGCTGGAAAATCAATCAAAATGTTGTTTTAGTTCAAATTCTATAAATAGTTATATAAAGTTATATTATGAGCAGACGTCACACAATCAACGACACATGTTTAAAGTGTTAGTTCAGATTGTTTAGAAATGAAAAGTAAAATAATCAATATCAGTTAAAGTGTTTGTTATATTTAGGATATTTTCACCACTTTACTTTGCTGTCAGTCTGCTGAGAGCTGAAGGCGTTATCTCGGCTCCCTTCAAAGCCACCAGACTCCATTGACAAAAACAGTGATTTTACCTCACAGAACACAGGAGTTGTTGTTCTACAGCTTCCTCAATCAGTTAGTTAGTTTGTGTTATTGTGTGATTTTGGTGAATCTGAATGAACCGTTTAAAACACCAACGTCACACAATAACACAAACTCACTAACTGACCGAGTCAGTGGGAGAACAACAACTCCTGTGTTCTGTGAGGTAAAATCACTGTTTTTGTCAATGGAGTCTGGTGGCTTTGAAGAGAGGGCTGTCTGTCAGCAAGGCAAAGTGGTGAAAATATTCTAAATGTCATAAATGGAAACTAACCAAAGTCACACAATAAAAAACTAAAAACTAACTGAATCAGTTGATGATGGCGTCCATTTCTGCCCATTTCTAAATTAAAATGAGTTCCTTGATACCATAACATCTGGTACAACATTCATCCCGTCGTCGCTTAGTAACCTGGCAACACAGCTGGACTCGTGTCCAGACTTCTCAAAGTGCTTTTAATAATAAATGTGGGACAGTGTTGTGACTCATGTTGTGAAATGAGCTCACATTTGTGTGAATTTCCACAAAGTTCCATTAACATTAAGTCCTTAAATCTAGACTTTGGCCACAAACAAAAATACAACTTTTTGTTCTTGTTTGCTTCGTGCAGCGTCTCAGACTCTCGTCTGTCTTTTGATCTGTATTAGTCATCCTGCTGTGAACCAGTTTCACTCTCACAGATAGATGCCTCTCAAGTAAGACTTCTTAAATATTCAGTAATGAGCTGCTCCCAGAACTGTTCGCAGCGGTGACATAACAGTTATATATAAACACTTTAGCAGACAGGGAGTTGTCTACTTCAGTCTATTCTGATGCTTTTGTTCCTGGTGGGTTACAATCCATTCACTGGTTTAGTGTTGGAGTCTATAGCCTCAGATCTCCGGGGGACCGCTGGGTTTAACCTCCAGCTCCCATGAGACAAACCCTCAAAGCTTATTGGACGACCTCCTCTGCGGGCCAGAGATCCGATCGATTGATCACGCCGGTCAGTTCGATTCTCCGTGCAGCTTGTCTGTAGCAGAGATAACACACTGATGTCTGCAGACTCTGCTGCATGTGTGTGTTATTTAGGAGTTAAGTGATGTTCTGTGCTAACGTAGTAATGAGATGGAAAAGGAAACGCCCCTCTTCCACCTCTTCTCCCTCCTGCACGCTGGGCTGTTGTTGCCGGGTGATTTGATTAGCGTGCATCGCTCGGAGGGACAGGACGGAAGAGAAAGTGACGCTGGTCATGTGTCATCATGCTTTGTGACCTGGAGTCTAACTCGGAGCTTACGAAGCCGACAGAACTATTATACTGTTGCAAGTCTGTACGCTGAACATGGAGCTAGAGCGTGTTGATGGTTAGCTTAGCTTAGCATAGCTTAGCTTAGCTTAGCTTAGTTTAGCATGAAGGTTAGAGGAAGGGGAAACATCGTCAGAGTTGATTTCAGTAACATTAAAGTCTTATTAACGGCTTTATTAATGATAAGTAAATGATTTATTGTCTTTGAACATCAGTTATATAAATAAGAACAACTTCAGAGGAGTTTAAAAGCAACAATATAACAATATAAAGCCTTTAGTTCCAGCTAAAGTCTCTTCTCTCTTCTGTTTCTAGACTTCATGAAGTAGATCTGTAACTAACCATTATTGTCATTTGATTAATCTGCCAATTATTTTCTGGATTTATTAATAATTTTGTCTAGAAAAGTCAGAAAGTAGTGAAAACTTTGCGTCTCAGTTTCTCTGTAGATGTCTTTAACAAGATGCAAACAGAAAACACCATTTTTTGACGTTTGTGCTTTAAGTTTGAATTGATTATGAATAGTTATGAGGATAACGTGAGGAGGACACCGGAGCAGCAGCTGCTCAGACGCCAACACTTCTTCTGTCGTTCATCAGAAACGTCCCGACAGAAAGGGAAACTTTTGACGCCTGTGACTCGATATTGTGCAGCTCGTTATACGTGACGTTAATCTGGCTTCTAGTTTGATGCTTTTGAGGAGCTGAATGTCTGCAGGACTCCAGCCTCTCAGACTCACACACACACACACACACACACACACACACACACACACACACACACACACTTTCCGTTTTGTTTCCAGACATCCGGCTGCAGAACTTACGTAACAGACATGTTTTCTCTGTGATGGATGAAGTAGATTCTCAGACTTCAGTAGAAGGAATGGAAACAGTGTCTGATATGATGATGATAATGTCTGCTGTAAACCTGCAGATCAACGGCTTCTGATACAAGCACGATGTCCTGTCTGCGTCTCTACTGGCAATAAAAACTCTTCACTTTAAACAAACATTGATTTTATAGATTTAATACATTTATACCTAAACTGTCCCAAAATTGAACATATGGTGTAAACATTTTTAATAATTAAAACATATTACTTACAAATAAATATGTAAACATAAAGCTTCAAGTACATAGATTTAAAATGAAAAATAATAATGATATTATAATAATAATAATAATAATAATTATAATTATAATTATTATTATAATTATTATAATAATTATAATAATAATAATAAATATAGATTAAGTGAAATGTAAAAAGCCTTTAATAACATCTTAATAACATGTGAAGCATGCTTTAATAACTACTTACTAAACAAAGGAGGATTTTACAACCTGGCAACCCAAATTATTGTTACTGATTTAAGTAATATATAAGTAAATGATTTATTAGCTAGTTATTAGAAACATTTAAAAAGTGAACGCACCCTGCAGCCCGGTCACGAGTGACACAGGTGGATCTGCTTGTTGGGGAGGGAACGCTGAATGATTTATGCATGAAGATGCATATTTATGTCAGGTGTAAATGCAAAGTAGCCAAAACATATCTGGATAAATGAATGCTGATGAAAGGGAGGACGAGTTCTCTGCACAGTGTTTGTACATATTACAGATGGGTTTGGGAGTTTGTATTGACTTCGTCGTACTTGTCAGATGTGACAGAGTGCCCTCCCGGGGACACGGAGGTGAGAAGTTGAAGGCCGGCCGCGATGACTTTTCTGGCTCTCGCTCAGCCGTCAACGTCCGACCGCTCACCGGAACGTTTCTGTGGTGAAGGGCGTAAATATTGTGCACAAGAGCTGGATGAGGGAGGGAAGATCAAACACTGTGTGTGTGTGTGTGTGTGTGTGTGTGTGTGTGTGTGTGTGTGTGTGTGTGTGTGTGTGTGTGTGTGTGTGTGTCTAAGCGCAGGCCTGGCCAGCCGGTGCGAGTCACCGCCAGTAGCCATGTTTTATTCTGTTTCATGTTGCAGACACGCCTGCCACTCACTGTCAGAGCCAGCCCACTCAAATAGCTTCAAAGGCTACTGTCGGCTTCACATCCACCATCAGTGGCTTCATTAGGTGTACACACACACACACACACACACACACACACACACACACACTCGCAGTGCAGCAGGAGACCCAAAGGTTATTCTCTTGCAGTGTGAGGAAGGTCATTGTTGTGCTTGTGCTTGTTGCGCCTGCTGTTCTTTAAAGGAAACTTGTTCGGCCTGTTTCCACGTCTGACACAAAGTCTCACAGAGTTCAGTTCTGGTTTCACTGAGATCTCAGCTGAGTGAAGAAATGAACACCAGCACCGTCACTCTTCAGGCGTATCAGGTGGTGGAACTTGCAGGTATATACCAGGACATTTAAAAAGCATAATATTAATATGATTAACTGCACACAGACTATAATCTGGATGATGGTCGTCGAAGCCCAGAGGGCAGAAATACTGTTCATTAAAAAGCATTTTGTGAGTTGTAAGTAAGGACTTTGTTTGTTTGGGTTGCCAGGTTGGGTAAAGATCCCTTTGTTTTGTGACCCTGTGAACGTGCGTGGTCATGCGGTCCAATCAGACAAAAGGATTGTTCACAACCTGGCGGCTGATTTACAGTTTGTGTGGAACATGTTGACGAGTCACACGCTCAGTGAACGCTGCTCAACTTAAAGACGAACTCCACCAACGAATCGGGTAAAGTTTAAGTGCTGACTCTCCTTCCTTCCTTCCCTCCCGTCAGATCCTGCGCATCTGTACGAGGTACACCCCCGACCAGGACACCATGACCTTCTCGGACGGGTTGACCCTGAACCGGACGCAGATGCACAACGCTGGCTTCGGCCCGCTCACCGACTTGGTGTTCACGTTTGCCAACCAGCTGCTGCCCATCGAGATGGACGACACGGAGACGGGCCTCCTCAGCGCCATCTGTCTCATCTCTGGAGGTGGGCGCGCCGGGTGGAGCATCTAGTGGGGGGAGGGGATAAATAAGCTCTTTGGGGATACAGTCTTGCTTTTATTAGCAAACTTTAGATGTATGTTCTATATTCTTTTATGTATTATCAGGAGGAAGCGTCACCAGGGGAGACGTGTTTCTTTGTTTCCTGACGAGGATTTAAAAAAGCTGATTCAAGAGAATCCTGTGATACTCAGCGTTTTAACTTGTGGCAGCGCTTCAGAAAAGTTACACAGACTTTAAAATGACATGATGCAAAGAATCTGCACGGACGGTGTACATTTATAAAACCAAAGAAATAAGAAATATATACGAATCAAAACTGTATGCTGAACCTGAAGATCTCGTGACCCCTCAGAGTTAGCGTGTGGCCCCTTAGGGCCCGAGCCTCAGGTTGGGAAACACTTTTTGATAAAGTTTTCTGCAGCTTCAGCCAAAAAGGTTTATCTGCAAAATCCCACATAACATTCTGTCCTTCTGTAAGATGGACACGTCAACTGAAAGGCTTTCTGTAGCGTACATCATGTATCAGCCGGATTCTAAGATACAAACAGTTCTTTGTATCTTAGTATCTGGGGGGGGGGGGGGTACAGGTCTGTCACTGCAGCGTCACTTCCCTTTGGACTCCCAGGGGAAAGGAGCTCAGGTCAGAAGTTCCTCCTCCACCCTTCAGCTCCTCCACTGCTGGAGTTTCAGTCAGCGATACATATTTACATACTGAATCCTCTGCAGATATTACAGGCTGTTGCATAATCCATGTGTGAGACACCTCCGATTCAATCTGTCATCACACACCTTGACTGCAGGTCGAGCAGCTGCTGATCTCCGGGCACACACTGCCACCTTATGGCCCGGTGGAGGAGTGTGTGTGTGTGTGGTTGTTCAAGACATCGTGGAAAGTAGTTCTCAACGTGTTGCAGACCTTTCACCAGAGGTGGAGGAAGTATTCAGATCCTGTACTTCAAGTACTAACACCACGCTGTGAGAATACTCTCTAAGTGAAAGTCCTGCCTTTACAAACACTACGAGGAGTTCTATCAGCAGAATGACTTAAAGCAGCTGATTACTGTCATATAGTGAGTTATTACTGCTGATGCGTTCATGTGCAATAGGATTTTTCTGTTCTGGCTTAAATGCAATAAGATAAAAACATTAACTTTTAATTGAGTGTAAACTGACGACTCGTGAAACGATCCACTCCCAGACGTCGTTGATCTGTTAACAATGAAGGTGCACGGAGGAGGAAGTCTGGCCCGGATCCACGGTGATATCAGTTGTTGCCTTGAGAGGCTGAATCGGCACCAATAGGTTTTGAGATCAGTTGTTTTGTTAACTTGCATCCTCTTTGGTTTTCTCTTCCGTGTACGTTCGACCCGCCTCAGAGAGTCTGATACTCTGACTGCTTCTTGCTGGATCTACTTTTAGTACTACGGTAGTGTATCATAAGACCTCCACGACACCATCGTGAGGACTGCTTCTAGATGTTCTTTGTGCATGAAATATTGTATTGTATTGCACGTCTGTCCGTCCTGGGAGAGGGATCCCTCCTCAGTCTCTCCCTGAGGTTTCTAACATGTTCCCCCTTTAATTATGGGGTTTCTTTTAGGAAGTTTTTCCTTGTGCGATGCGAGGGTCTAAGGACAGAGGGTCTAAGGACAGAGGGTCTAAGGACAGAGGGTCTAAGGACAGAGGGTCTAAAGATAGAGCGTGTAAGGACAGAGGGTCTAAGGACAGAGGGTCTAAGGACAGAGGGTCTAAGGTCAGAGGGTCTGAGGACAGAGGGTCTAAGGAGAGAGGGTCTAAGGACAGAGGGTCTAAGGACAGAGGGTGTAAGGACAGAGGGTCTAAGGAGAGAGGGTCTAAGGACAGAGGGTCTAAAGATAGAGCGTGTAAGGACAGAGGGTCTAAGGACAGAGGGTCTAAGGTCAGAGGGTCTGAGGACAGAGGGTCTAAGGAGAGAGGGTCTAAGGACAGAGGGTCTAAGGACAGAGGGTGTAAGGACAGAGGGTCTAAGGAGAGAGGGTCTAAGGACAGAGGGTCTAAAGATAGAGCGTGTAAGGACAGAGGGTCTAAGGACAGAGGGTGTAAGGACAGAGGGTCTAAGGACAGAGGGTCTAAGGACAGAGGGTCTAAGGACAGAGGGTCTAAGGTCAGAGGGTCTGAGGACAGAGGGTCTAAAGACAGAGGGTCTAAAGATACAAACTCTGGAGTGAGAAGAAAACTCAAAGGTCCACAGCAGTGTTCTGATTCAGAGAGCACGTGTCGCTGAGTCATCCTGACAATCGCTGTGTGCAGACTGTGGTCTGTGAAGCGATGCAGAGCTTTGAATCCAACGTCTGCTGATTAGTTTTAAAGCGTTGCGTTGTTGCTTCCCTGCTGTTTGAGACTTTAAACAGTTATCAGAGCTTAACACGACGACTCAAAGGAATGGATTCAAATTAGTCTTCTGCTGGAGTTATCTCATTGTAACCATCTCTGCAGTTTCTCCTCTGCAGCAAATGAGTTGACATAATAAGATAAACTCTTCCCTCTTAATCAAAGCTTCATGCTGTGATACATGTTTTAGCTTGAAGCTTGTCCACATCAGATAATGCCAAGACATGGATTTGTCATAGTTGAGCCTCAAGTCTGACTTGATTTTTGTGTGACTGTGTGTGTGTGTGGGTGCGTGTGTGTGTGTGTGTGTGTGTGTGTGTGTGTGTGTGTGTGTGTGTGTGTGTCAGATCGTCAGGACCTGGAGGAGCCCTCCAAGGTGGACCAGCTCCAGGAGCCGCTGCTGGAGGCTCTGAAGATCTACGTGAGGAAGCGTCGGCCCAGCAAACCGCACATGTTCCCCAAAACCCTGATGAAGATCACAGACCTGCGCAGCATCAGCGCTAAAGGTGAGAAGGATCTCCACTTACAGTTACTGAATGTTCGGAGGTGCAGGATGAGCATCTGTCGGGATCCAAACGTCTCCAGACACACGACACTAACGAAAACTATCGTGGTGTCATGTATAAACAAACCTTTATGATGCTTTCAGTACTAAACTATTCAAACAATAACACGTAGCTACAGCCAACTTCTTCACCGGTGAAGAGCACGAATCATTTAGCAGCTGCAGATCAAGATGTTTTCCTCTGGATTTGGTGGAGACCAAAACAAAGCTGAAAGGAGACAATGTTGGACATTCATCACCAGAAACATGCTTTAAACAAGCGAGCACGTCGTAGCCATAACAACTTTATAATGTGCTGATGATGCTTTTGATTGGTGCATAACATCTGCATTACGCCTGAGAAGACACAGAACGAGCATCGCTTCTCTTTTAACTCCTCTGAGCCGGCTGCCTGTAAAACCTTATTGATTTGAACTTTCAAAGCACATGTTGAGCCTTTAACCCCGTGTGAGCCTGAGTGTACTCTGAGATCCTCTGAGGCCTCCGGCCCTGAAGAAGTTATCGTAGACGTCACTGTACTTCATCCCCTTTCTTTCAATCCCGTCTTTTAAACTTGTCTTTTTCTAATGTTGCATAATGTTTATCTGGTTGCGTTACCAGCTTATGTTCTCGCTGAAGCGGTTTTATTTGTCTACTAATCCTTTAGGTTTGTTCTGGATTATAACCTTTTGTTTTATTTGTTCCTGTCCTGTAAAGCAGCTTAATGCTTTTAAAGTGCACTAAAGTTTATATCGAGGTTCCTGCAGCACAAAGCTTTTTATATTATTTTAAGAGGAATCATTTTACTCAGAAGTGTGTAAAGCAATGAAAGTGCTTCAAAACTAAACAACTAAATGTCCCCTTGTTTGTTTATTTGTTTGCTGTCACTGGACTTTGAGTGAAGTTTGTTTTAAACTAGGGGTGGGCGATGCCGCGAAATTTGGTATTCGATCCGATACCAAGTAATAAAGCGTCAGAATCACAGAAGCCCTGTATATCTGTGATTCTATCGATTCTATCGACGTAGACGAGAGAAACTTCCCTTTTTTGGTATCGATCCGAAAACTAGTTGTAATATTTGTAGAGTCAATATTTTGGTGTTGATCCTTCCTCCCAACGTCAATAATAAACTTTCACGCTTCAATTTGAATGCTCATGTTTTGCACTCTTCCTGTTCTTGCAGGAGCAGAGCGCGTCATCTCTCTGAAGATGGAGATCCCAGGATCCATGCCGCCGCTCATCCAGGAGATGCTGGAGAACTCGGAGGGCCAAGACGGCCAGAGCAGCAGCAGCACTAGTGGCGGCAAGAGCAGCGGCAAAAACAGCGGCAAGAGCAGCGGCAAGAGCAGCGGGAAGAGCAGCGGGAAGAGCAGCGGGAAGAGCAGCGGCAAATGCAGCGGCAAAAGCAGCGGGAAGAGCAGTAGCAAGAGCAGCGGGAAGAGCAGCAGCAAGTGCAGCAGCAAGAGCAGTAGTAGCAGTAGCAGCAGCAGTAGCGACAGCAGCACTAGCAGCAGTAGCCGCACTTCGGCGGAGGCGGGGGCCAGCCCTAGCAGTAAGGGCAGCCCCGACGAGGACGGCGCTGCCGCTGAGTCGCCGGAGCCGTTGGACACCGAGGAGGCTGCGGCCACACCGCCCAGCGTCGAGCCCTAAGAGGCTCGTTCTGACATTCCTTTGCACAATAAAGGAACAGCCAGGCAAGGCGCCGCCCCCTGTAACCCCTCTACCCGACTCCTTTGCTTGGTATTACGTTATCTTTATTCCCTCGTCCGATTTTTCTCCCCTAAAATTCCCTCTTTAAAAAGAAAACGTCAACACGGAGGCCTCAAAGGATCAGTGCTTGGTGTATAATTGTGAATTGAGCTCTTATTTGGCGCGGTGTCTCTGGCACGGGGACTGTGACAGGAAGGGCGTGGCCCTCGCACACCGCCAGAGATGATACTCCTCAGGTCTCCTGTGTAAATTCTTATCTGCATGACGGGAGTTTGATAAGTGGTTTTACTCCCTCTCTCCCTCCCTCTCTGTCTCTCTCTCTCTCTGTCTCTGTCTCTGTCTCTCTCTCTCTCTCTCCCTCTCTCCCTCTCTGTCTCTCTCTCTGTCTCTGTCTGTCTCCCTCCCTCTCTGTCTCTCTCTCTGTCTCTCTCTCTCTCTCTCCCTCTCTCCCTCTCTGTCTCTCTCTCTGTCTCTGTCTGTCTCCCTCCCTCTCTGTCTCTCTGTCTCTGTCTCTCTCTCTCTGTCTCTGTCTCTGTCTCTCTCTCTCTCTCTCCCTCTCTCCCTCTCTGTCTCTCTCTGTCTCTGTCTGTCTCCCTCCCTCTCTGTCTCTCTCTCTCCCTCTCTGTCTCTCCCTCTCTGTCTCTCCCTCTCTGTCTCTCTCTCTGTCTGTCTCTCTCTTGCTCTCCTCTCATCTCTCGTATTGTTGCATACGTACATTGTACATACCATTGTATGGTTAGAACTCTGTTTCTATGATGAATTTTGTGGTGCTTTTTATCATTGTCTTAAATATTATCTTTGAGGCGATACATCAAGGTTTAAAGCGGGACTAATCGTAAGTCCTTCGAAAAGTTATCTAGAATGTTATTGCATATAGACATTATGGAAGTCTAATATTTTATATTTGTTCCTATATTTAAAAACTGTTTTTGTCTTTTCTAACACTTCATGAATGAGTGTACATCCACACCGCCAGAATGCAAAGCTTCTCTCCGAGTCCTCAAAGGAGAGGAGCCCAACAGCAGAAGCCTTCGATACGCACTCATCAGCTTGACTCGTCTGTTTAACTCTCAGTCTGGACATGAACCAGATTAGATTTACAATAAGCCAGTCTATGAAATTAACTCGTCTGCTCAGTAAATCACTTTACCTCACTGTCACAACAAAATGGTGAAATGAGGTCGCTGAGAGATGCCAGAGATGTTCCTGCGGCAGGCTGTGATCACACAGGACCGTCTCCCTGTTACCTTTTACTTTAACTGGACCATGATTCAACTTAAACTGTGTCGCACTTTATTATCATCGTCTGGTCAGTTAAGAGGTTTAACAAGTTTAACAAACTAATGTTATGCCACAATTTGTCCACCCTAAAAATAAATCTGTGTCTCTGTGGTGTCACGCTGATTGTTACTCTACGAGGAGCGTGTCTGGCGTCACGTTAGGCTTCCTGCTGTACATCGTGTACTGACTCAAAACGTTAGCTAACATTAGCTAGCATAAGCTAACAGTCATACCAGAACAAACACCGCTGCGTAGCAGAGTGCTAACAAGAGTTGTATTACTTATGAGTTTAGCAGCACTTTCTAAGTCTGATCTGAATAGTTTTAGTTTTATCTCCTGCGGTGCAGAAAAGGTTTTGCCAGGATGATCTTCCTTCATTTTTGTGTCTGTTGTTGTAATACTCATGTCGGCCACCAGAGGTGGAAGTGCACCACGACCTCATGTTATAAAGAGGATTCAAGATGCCTAACCCTAACCCTAACCCTAACCCTTTATTTTAAGCCCCAGGCTCCTGCAACAGTGCAGCATGTAACATATACCTGAGGCACGCAAAGCAAATAGTGCAAGCAAAATGCAGTAATAAGTCAAATATATATATATATATATATATATATATATATATATATATATATAGAATAAGATGTAAACGTTTAAATCCTGTACAGTGGAATTAAATACTGTAATAAGAGAACTAGACATGACAGTAATGTCACGTAACTTGATGACACAATAAATGTACTTTGTGTTTTGAGAATGTTGAAAAAGTGCAAGAAAACAAGAAGCTTTTAATCCTCTTTATAATCTGGGGTTGTGTTGCACTTCAGCCTCTTGTGGCTGAAATGAGAATTACAACAACAAACGAAAAGAAAAAGAGAAAACTATTTATATCAGACTAAAAGCAAAGGAAATGATTGTTAGAGACTTCAACATGTTCCATCTCTCAGTAAAGGCGTGTAGAACACTGGTACCACAAACCTGTCGTGACCAGAACTACAATAAAGTAATAAAGTAGTTTCTCTGTAGCTGTTCTGTTGCTTTAAGTCACTCCCTTTAAATGATCTCCGTGTTAACCAGCAGTGCTTCTTTCTGTGTGATCACAACCAGCTTTGTTCTTCTTCTTTTTTTAAGTCGCCTGAATGTCAGCCTAATGAGTGTGTATCTACCGCTAACAGCATGTACTACCGGGCTCTACAAACGCACGTGGGCTCTGCTATGGCCTTATGAGCAGAGCTCCTCAACCCGCTTTTCTCTCCCTTTTCAGAAGTGTCTTGTTAGAAACGGGGAAAGACGGGGTGCAATGCAATCCTTCAAACACACTGATAACCGGACCCTGTGGCTCGAGACGATTGTACACTAATGTAGAAAGCACACAGCGGGGCGGGATCCACAAACCCTCTCCCAACGTTCGCCTTGCTCTTCAGACTTGACAGTCTAAGCTACATTTAATGATGCAAAAGGAGATTCCTGGCGACCTCTCGACCCCCTGAGAAGTGCAGTCGAGTAAAGCTTCTCTTTGGACGGTAGATCCAACTGAGCTCTTAATCTCGTTGGCGGGGAAGTAGGCGGTGTGTCTTGCATCAGATGAAATTAGAAGATGATCCCAGAAAGCTGCTTTTTCTCTTCAGCTGAGGTCACACTTGATACTGAACAATAAGAAATAAACTCCATTATATCCTCTTGTAGGACCCAGATCCCTCGCGATGCTGCTGCTGAACGGCCGCTCACGTCCAGGACAAACTAACTGTAGCACTTACACACGTGGAAGCTTTGAAATGTCGCCGCAGGACTGAACTATACGAAGACTCACAGCAAGTTCAGCTTTAAAGAAATCAAGCACAAAGGTTACAGAGAATATTAATACTGACCAGCTTTGGAAACGATGAGTCGGTGTTGAACACTTGTGAAGGTTTGGAACAGATATTTGTGCCAGAAGGTCTTGAATTTGAATTTAAAATAATACGTTTTGTCATTTCGAGCGTATGAAGGTTTGAATTTGCATTGACTTTGTTTATACAGGTGTGAAACTGAATTGAATGACATGAGCTCAGAACATTGACGCGACGTGACAGGATGTACATTCTCGACCTCGTGCAGCGTCTTCCTCAGATGATCAAGACAACGTGTCACATTCCATTAATGTTAAACGACATTTGAAATATGCATGTACCTCAGTTTTAATGCTTACACAGTAAAGTGTTCGTAGAGAACAAGGGAGGTTTGTTCTTGACCTTCAAACATAGGAACATAAATAAGTTCCTGAAACACAGATTCAAAGTCTGGCACAAATATGTTCGCAGAGAAAGTGAAACTGTCGCAGTGACGACACGAGTCCTTCATTAAAGTACGACGAGCCTTGAGGGCAGTGACGGGTTCTGGGTCGCAGCAGCACATAATAAACCATCTGCATACCATCCCTGCTAAGAAATACATATCATAAGGGAAACCAGAGCAGTTTTGTTTTAACGTGTTTGAATGTGATGTCATGACGTCTGTCAGAAGAATGAAATGCAGTGTTAAGGATACTTCTCAATGTAACATAGGAAATGCTCTCCCTTGGTTCTCTCTGTCTCGCTCTCCTGGTGAGAGATGAAGGGAGCATCTTGGTGTTTTATTTTTGTTTTTTGAAGCTGGAAAACCTTCACAGCCGAAGAATGTCCACGTCCCCCCCCCGATGCGTGAGGACGGCCCTCAGGCGCCGGACCAGCACCGGGGACTGTTCTCTGTTCCTGCAGGAAACAACTTCACGATGCTGAATTACTCCCGTTCCTCTCTGTTGAATGTTGTACCGACGTAACTGTAATACTCTACTATCTAGCTCACTGCGGAGATGTTATATAAATGGTGTGTGCTTTGCATTCCAATTGGCAGCTCTGTGGAAAAGACGCTCTGTTCTATTCGTCCTTGGGAAACATCAACTCACATCCAAGTGTAAAAAAACAAAAAAGGAGGCGTAAAGGAAGTGGAAGGTGGCGGCTGATGTTCCCGCTCCGACTCCACGCAACACGTGTTTCATTTGGGACAATGAGGAAGAGGGGGGTGGGTGAAACCTCAGCGCTGACACGTTTTGTTTCATGTCAAACAACAGAGCTGCCCCCTCCCCCGCCTGAGCCAGGAAGCCAATCAGCTGTCGTCAATCAAACCCAATCAATCGACAGCTAGTTGGTGAACAGTTCAACTCATGAACGAGGGTTCGACCGATAAGGGCTTCAGATAACTGACGGACGCTTTGGGATTTAATCAGTCTGAGAGTTACGTGTTTCTTTAAGAGTCAAACTGTCTCGGTTGTTAGGCTTCCCAGCATGCCTTTCAACTACACCCAAACAACCACCCTCCAAAAGGAATATCTTAAAGCTTCTCACCCAACTCTGCAGCACACGGAGCATTTTAAACTCTTTCAGAGCTTTGTTTTGGTTTTAAAGCCCTTTCATCAAACTCTCGGTGTGCACGAGCTGCTCATCAGCAGCAGACACCTTTAGCAACACGCTAACTAGCAACACGCTAACTAGCAACACGCTAACTAGCGACAAGCTAACTAGCAACACAGATAAAACACGACTGAGTAAACGCTTATGTTTATAGTTATTGTAAAATAGGCGACTGCATGCGAACACATTGCAGCTGGAACATTGCTCACATTCTGCCGTTTAGCTAACGATATAATAATCCAACAAATCAAAGTCTAAAAATCTTTTTTTAAGAGTTTTGGGTGAATTCTCTTTTTAAATTTGAGCTTTTAAATTCCTCACATGCTGCAGGACAGCTGGCAGAGTAAGAGGAATAATAAAACTGTTATGTTATTCTGACTTTATTATTAATCCGAATTAGCAATTTTATATCATGCTACATATTTTTAGCGGCTCGTTAAACAGACAAACTGCAGCTACCGTTTAATAAACTGAATTTATTCTGATGTAACCGTCACCAATTTGTTCTTGACACTAATTCTTTGTAGAAAAGTCTCAACATCTGACTCATCATTTTTAATTACTCTGAACAATAGAAAACACAAAACCGTGTCGTTACTGGTCTCAACAGTCAGTTTCAGCCCCACGCGTCGGTCTGACCCCGGACACAACCGCTCACCAACACGTGAACCTCAGAATCATCGACCTGCAGCTCTGTTGTCGTCCTCGAGGTGTTCGTCTTCACAAACACAGTCGCCTTTTTTCAGCATCAGAGAACCTCACCACCAATCACACGCAGTGTTGTACAGTCGTGTTAATATGAGACGTGATGGTCACGTCTGGCTGGGCATGAGGGTGGGAGGGGCGGGGCTTGTTGCCCTGCTGCCTTCCCATTGGGTGAAGTCGAACTCAGCTGCTCTGAGGTTTCAGCTTCAGTCTGTTTCAGCTCTCCATTTTAAATATTGTCTTTGTTTGTACATTAACATATGCTTTTTATGTTCATATACTGTTAAACTTTACCATGAACTGTCCTGGCAAAGTAATAAAATATATTTATTTTAAAGTACTTGTGTGCGCATTAATAATACAACATTTACACCCAGATGATGGCGCCTGACGTACAGGGAAGGTGTGTAGTAATCATACGTTCTACATTCAGATTCAGGCTTTAAGATGAAATCTGTGACGCTCCTCTTTGCTGTGACGCCTCCACAAAGGGGCGGGGCTTAAGTGTGGGGGGCGCGGGGGAAACCCACACGA
>NC_041365.1:21762746-21842746 GCF_900634415.1 Cottoperca gobio
ACAGAGAGTCTCCTCATGCTGGATGTTACAGAGGAGTCTCCTCCTGCTGGATGTTACAGAGGAGTCTCCTCCTGCTGGATGTTACAGAGGAGTCTCCTCCTGCTGGATGTTACAGAGGAGTCTCCTCCTGCTGGATGTTACAGAGGAGTCTCCTGCTGCTGGATGTTACAGAGGAGTCTCCTCATGCTGGATGTTACAGAGGAGTCTCCTCCTGCTGGATGTTTACAGAGGAGTCTCCTCCTGCTGGATGTTACAGAGGAGTCTCCTCCTGCTGGATGTTACAGAGGAGTCGAAACATTTTCTCATAGACTTCTATACAACCAGAGGAGTCTCCTGCTGGAGGTTACAGATGATACAGGTTTGAAGGCATTTCTTCCCTTTTCATTGGTAGCCTTGTGGCCGTAACCACGGTGATGCTGGTGATGTCGTTACCTGATGCCCTCTGGGACTTGGTCTCTCTGGGGATGATGGGCTGACACTCCTCTACGTCGCTGTCAGATTTGGACTCGTCCTCAGACCAGGGGTTTCTCTTCTTCACCTTCTTCGCAGGCGTTCCTCTGGGTCCCGGAGCTTTCCTCACTCGGGGAGTTCCTGCAACACAGTAAACAAGATTAGCAAAACCGTTTGTTGACAGTCGGTCTCCTCACTTAGGACTCGAGGAGCTCCGGGTTGTTCAATAATAGATTAAAGTTTTCTCACTGCAAAGCAACACAGACGCCCCGCGGTAACTTTCTAACCTTCCACCTCAGTGTACGAGGGGGAAGAACGCTGATGCATCACTTAGCTACTCAACTCAACCTCACAAAGTTACAATTCTACTCTTTATTTAAACAGATAAGTGAGAAACTAAAGTGCAGGAACATGTTTGATGCTAGCAGATGTCTCGGTACCCACCGGGCTCCTTCTTCTCCTTCCTCACACGTGGAGTCTTCGGTTTGACGACAGAGTTTTCTGCGGTTCCTCCTTCAACAGCCAAACCCTCTTCATCAAACTCCATCTTCACCGATGGATCTGCGTCACTCTGAGAGGAAAAACACAAGCTGGTCACGACCCTGGTTTCACTCGTCTGTGTCCATCATTACACTGGCAGGTGTTACCTTCTTCTTCTTCATCACTTTCTTGGCCGCGTCAGATCGGATTGCCAGAGTCGGAGGCTCCACTCTGCGACCGAACGGGGACGGCTGGGTCTCCTCCAGGTTCAGCTTCTTGGCTTTAGGTTTGCCCACCTTCCCCTTGACCATTTTGATGCCCTTTCCTAAACTCTGCTCCTCTCGCTCCTGCTGCTCCACTTTCTGACGGACCAAACACACAAACTCTCACGTTACAGAACTTTATAAATATGTTCCAGTCTTTAAGCAACACACACACACACTGCAGAACAGTGAAGACACACACACACACACACAGACAGGCAGACACACACACACACACACACACACACACACACTGCAGAACAGTGAAGACACACACGATAAAGAATTAAAACACAAAACTTACATCCAGTTCCTCGATGAACACAGCCAAGTCCTCCTTCCACAGATCATCCGGATGTTTCTTATCCAGATCATTCAGCTCTGATCTCTGCACAACGTCACAGTTAATAACATGTCAGCTGCACGACGTCACAGTTAATAACATGTCAGCTGCACGACGTCACAGTTAATAACATGTCAGCTGCACGACGTCACAGTTAATAACATGTCAGCTGCACGACGTCACAGTTAATAACATGTCAGCTGCACGACGTCACAGTTAATAACATGTCAGCTGCACGACGTCACAGTTAATAACATGTCAGCTGCACGACGTCACAGTTAATAACATGTCAGCTGCACGACGTCACAGTTAATAACATGTCAGCTGCACGACGTCACAGTTAATAACATGTCAGCTGCACGACGTCACAGTTAATAACATGTCAGCTGCACGACGTCACAGTTAATAACATGTCAGCTGCACGACGTCACAGTTAATAACATGTCAGCTGCACGACGTCACAGTTAATAACATGTCAGCTGCACGACATCACAGTTAATAACATGTCAGCTGCACGACGTCACAGTTAATAACATGTCAGCTGCACGACGTCACAGTTAATAAACATGTCAGCTGCACGACATCACAGTTAATAAACATGTCAGCTGCACGACATCACAGTTAATAACATGTCAGCTGCACGACGTCACAGTTAATAACATGTCAGCTGCACGACGTCACAGTTAATAAACATGTCAGCTGCACGACATCACAGTTAATAAACATGTCAGCTGCACAACGTCACAGTTAATAAACATGTCAGCTGCACGACGTCACAGTTAATAACATGTCAGCTGCACGACGTCACAGTTAATAACATGTCAGCTGCACGACGTCACAGTTAATAACATGTCAGCTGCAGGACGTCACAGTTAACAACATGTCAGCTGCACGACGTCACAGTTAACAACATGTCAGCTGCACGACATCACAGTTAATAACATGTCAGCTGCACGACGTCACAGTTAACAACATGTCAGCTGCACGACATCACAGTTAATAACATGTCAGCTGCACGACGTCACAGTTAATAACATGTCAGCTGCACGACGTCACAGTTAACAACATGTCAGCTGCACGACGTCACAGTTAATAACATGTCAGCTGCACGACGTCACAGTTAATAACATGTCAGCTGCACGACGTCACAGTTAATAACATGTCAGCTGCACGACGTCACAGTTAATAACATGTCAGCTGCACGACGTCACAGTTAATAACATGTCAGCTGCACGACATCACAGTTAACATGTCAGCTGCACGACGTCACAGTTAATAAACATGTCAGCTGCACGACGTCACAGTTAATAAACATGTCAGCTGCACGACATCACAGTTAATAACATGTCAGCTGCACGATGTCACAGTTAATAACATGTCAGCTGCACGACGTCACAGTTAATAACATGTCAGCTGCACGACATCACAGTTAATAACATGTCAGCTGCACGACGTCACAGTTAATAACATGTCAGCTGCACGACGTCAGTTAATAACATGTCAGCTGCACGACATCACAGTTAATAACATGTCAGCTGCACGACGTCACAGTTAACAGCAGAGTCCTGACAGGTGGAGCCCTGAATTAAAACAAAGTAATACCTTGTGGTCCCTCTGTTTGAGCAGCTCCTCCACCTTCTCTTTGCTCAGGCACCACAGAGGCATGTTGAGGATGTAGTTGTAGTTCGGCCCCGACGAGGAGCCGGAGTCCACCGAGCCATCGCTCTCATTCCCGTCACGGGCGGCTTCCTCTTCCTGAGCCTGAACCAGAAGAAACATCCGGTCATGCAACAGAACTGTCCTGCTGCCATGATGAATGTGCAGAGTTCACACACCTTCAGTCAAGACACGGATCAAATCATTCCTGTCACAACACTGAGAACGAGCTTTACACAAACTCACACGACTATTAAAGAGGGATTATAGTGAAGGTCACAACTAACGTTACAGTTCAACGAAATTCAATCTCTGTTCTCGCACAAAATGTTTCAATCACGTCGAATAAAGTTTACTTTCAAAAACGTTTTAAAAGCCTTATTTTCCTCCTCAAATGCAGAAACTCTAAGGATGTGAAGAAGCCTCGCTCATCTGTTTGTTTACATTCCTCCTGCAGCCTCGACGGTTTCTGTTGCGTCTTGTTTTCCGTGTGCAGCTCATTGAACTGCATCGTGTTGTGCAACTCTGTGTTGCATAATGACAATAAACAATCCTTGAACTATGAATCGACAGTCATGGATCGATACTTCATGCTGTGCAGTCTGAGGACTCCTTCTAGTGTTTGTTAATAGCAAAGACGACTAAAAGCCTTTGTTTTTATTGCAATACAGAGTTGTTTGTGTGACTTGTTAAAGGCCTGATGACTTGCGGTCCTGTCGATGCAGTTGAAGCTGTACCTGGATCTTTTCCTGAGACTTGGACCAGGCGACCACTGGATCCGACTCGAAGCCTTTCTGCGCGAGCATGCGGATCAGCTCACGCTTGCTTTTGTTCTCTGATAGGATAAAAATATTGGTTAGAAGATATTCAACCAGTCGCAGCTACATAAAGAGTCCGATGTTCAACATTCTTACCGATGGAAACTTTCCCTTCGATCTTCTCCAGTACAAAGCGAGCCTGGTTGGACAGTTTGGCAGCTTCGGCTCCGAGGCTGCCCAGCAACCAGTCCTTCCTCAGTTTGTAGTATTGCAGGCGCAGCTCGAAGAACTCCCTGAGGATGTCCTGCACCGAGTCGTACCTCTTCAGACAGCCCATGTGGTCAAACAGCACCTGAGGAGTCAGAAGGTCAGTTAATGAAACAGAACCTCCACATTTAAAGACAGGAACACTTGAAGGGTTGAAGAGGAATCACCATGGAGTTGCAGGTCAGGCTGGACTGCAGCTTGAAGACTTTGTGAAGACCGACCAACTCGGCCTGAGCCAGTTTCTCCTCAGACATGCGGACCACAAACTTGACGGTGGTGTCCGTGTGGTATTCCTTATAGTCATTGATGAGCGCCGGGGTTTTGTCGGTGCCCTGCAGCATGGGCTCCAGCACCGACTCCTTGTACGCCTGCAGGAGGAGATTCACCGCACGTCTTATTATTATTATCGTCTCACTTTAAATGTTCATCGTATGCAGAGCAGGAAAACAAATCCAATACAAGCAGCTGCGGTTTACCTGCGTCCACGTCCGAACAGGAAGCTCGGTGATCTCGATGGTGTTTCTGTCAATGACCAACACCTCTCCGCTGACCAGGTACTGGTTCTGACCCAGTTCATGGATCATGCCTTTGAAGTTTTTGTACCTCGGAAGCTGTTTGAGAACAAACATTACATCGTGACAACATGGTCAAATCTAAAAAACAGATTTACTCTTCCTCCACAGGACGAGCAACAGCTGATCCGTGAACATGTTGGTCAACAAAGAAGACCCTGTATGCGTGTTGTGAACTTAATAACTGCTCTTCAATGATTGGTCCACGCTGCACACTACATAATGCACGTGACGGGGTTAAGACGTGTTTACCATCGGCAGGGGGTCCTGGTGCTTCAGCATGCGGTAGATGTTGTTGACGATCTCTCGGGGGTCGTAGTTGGGGAGCTTGCAGGCCCAGCCCGTCCCGATGCCCTCGGCACCGTTCACGAGCACCAAGGGGATGATGGGAATGTACCACTCGGGCTCCACCTTCTGGTTGTCATCGTACAGGAACTTGAGCAGGTTGGAGTCCCCCGACGGGAACAGCAGCTTGGCAAGTGGACTGAGGGAAATGAGACCAACATCTTAAGTATTCAAATGAATCTTGCTTTTATAGGTTGGATTACATTTTCAGGTTAGAGCGGCACTAATCGAATATTCATCAGAAGTTTGGCTTCTTACAATTAAATGAACGCGATTGACTGAGATATTAACGTTTAATGCGTGCCGTGTTCAGTCTGAGTATACGTGATTATATATACGCAGTGACTTCAGGTGAATAAGAACCTGATTTTGAAGCTTGTACATTGGCAGGAATGAAAAACTCTCATCATCTAAAAGAGAAATTAAAATACTTTGTCTCTCGCAGCCAAGAAACTCATTCTGTGAAAATATCACAGTTTGACATTTACAGAAAGGGCATAAAGAAGATCATCATCAGCTTTACCTGAGCATGGTGAAGATGTAACGAGGGCTGGCAGCATCTTTGCCTCCATTGATGCGAGTACCAAACTGCCCCAGCGGCTGCAGGATGTTCACGTTGTTACTGCCCACAAAGTTCTGCGCCAAGTTCACGATGGTCATCATGAGCGCTTGCTGCGGGGACACATGAGTGGTGGAATAGGAAGTTAAACACGAACAAAAGCAAACGTTACCTCTTTAAGATCCATTACATCTCCAGCTAACGGCTCGGTGTTGTCACTCATCTCTCAGGTGTGTGGAAGGCGTGACTGTACCTCTCCATGATGGTAGGCAGACATCTCTGCCACTGAACCGGCCAGCTGTGCGACCTTCACTTCCCGCTTGTCGTTCCTCTTCATGCAGGTGAACAGCACCTTCCTCTGGCCCGGCTTCAAACCTGGAAACCAACACACACACACACACACACACATCCCATGAATATGTCTATATTCCCCGACACACACAACAGAGTGATGGTTTCAACCCTAACAGTTTAGCAAAATAATGACTTTGATGGTTAAACCCTCGTGTCTCACTGGGGACATTTTCCGATCATCTTGGTTGTGTTAGTGCATGTGGATTTAACTTCCTATAATACGTAATATAATTAACTGTGCAGCCGACATACAGACAAAACCTTAAAGGCCAAAATGTCCTGATTCCCACCAGGTCATTACGGCTGTATTGTAATCGTTGACGTGTTAAAATAATTCCCCGAGCATCAGCAGTGATATTATGTAAACAAACTGACATTTAAAGGATTAAACGTCTGACAAGTAAAGATTGAACTTGTTTTTAAAAGGATGCACAAAGGTGATTATATAGAATATATAAATCTACAAACCGTCCACCAGGGACGGGATGGATCTCTCGTTGTCAGAGTTGGAGAACAGAATCAGCTCTTTGTTGATGAAGTCGTTGTAGGACAGGTGCCTGGCCTGAGTTCCATACAGGTATTGCTGTGAAAAAACAATTCAATAAAAATGAATGCTCCCTTTAAATCAGCGCGATACTGTTTCATCAGAGGGGTGTGAGATCGGCACAGAAAGCGTCCTGAAAGCTTTAAGCTTTACAATCTTGACTTTCTTTCCCGCCTCGCACAACTTTGAGCAAAACCACAAACCTCCGGCAGGCCGTGCATCCTCCTCTGGCGTCTGTCTTCCATGAAGTTCGTCAGCCACTCCTTCCTGTCGTCCGTCTTCTTCTTACTGAAGGCCTGCAGAAAAGCGCAGCACGTCAGCCTCCATTTACTACATACATTTATTTTTTATTAGGATTAAAATCACCAAAAGCACCAAACGCTCGTATTCGTACATTTCTACTGTCGTGTTTCAGATACGCAGTCTCGGATATCAACAATAATTATGTCAGTTTTATACTGTATTTTATTAAGGCACGGTTCTTCTGCAGACGCTTGTGTTTGCACAATATTTGAGAATCTTTTCTGTTAAATGAAAATATTTTTATATATATAAATAAATATATATAAAAAAAACATTATATATATATATATATATATATATATATATAAAAAGATAAGTATAAATAAATATAAATATAAAGATCTTAAATTTAAGAGGCTAATAGTGCCAGAGGAGCTCATGCAGTTCTACTACGCTGCATTCAATGGTGCTGATTCACACAGACCGTATTTTTCACAACTGCGCTCCTCTAAAGAACAGCAGGTCTCTGTGTCTGGGCCTCATCATCAGCGTATCAGGACGTCCCATTTCACTGACTGGACTTTAAGTGTTTGTGAAGACACTGAATTGAGAGCAGCCTCACCAGGGTGATGGCGGCGTCGTCCTCTGCACCGCTGTATCTGAATGTGATGCGATGCTTCTCCATGTCAGCAAAGTATTCCTTCGCCTCTTTGCTCGTACTTGTACCCAAACCTGGAACAGAAAGGTAACATGTTTATATAAATAAATCAAATAGTGGGAACTTTAGAATGTATATAAATGTAAAGCGTATATTGATGTATCAAACCTTTGTAGTACTTTATATGCCAGGTTTTAAAGTTCTCTGTATTTTTCTTCCACTCATCAAACTCTGGAATGCTGTAGAAGGCAAACTGCTGCTTGTTCTTGTTCACCTGCGGACAACAAATTAAATCAGTGCGCTGCAGCTTTGATCCTGTCCACCAATTATTTCATGCAAACAACCCTCCGACTTTCCCCAACTGTCCAAGACGTCGGAGCATTTACTACAGTGTGGAGGCACTTACTAATGGAGCTAGTTAGTGCATAAAGTTGCTGTTAAAGAGCCAAATGTGAACAGTAATCACCACCTTGTGCCAACATTATTAAATAAAAAGCGTAGTATTGCTGTTCCAAAGAGAATGTGTATAGAAATACAAGCTGCATGTGCACGAGAGAGCAGGACACGTTTCACTATTCAGGCTTTTATTTCGCTCTTAACAACCTTTGTATGTATTAATTCATACGTAGTTCTGGAATGTGCTACAGTTGAACATTTATGTTTTATTGCGTCCCTAATTTGAGCGCAGCTTTACAGACTGCAGGATTGGTTAGTGGACTGAAGACTAGAAAGCTTACTTCTCATACCAGCAGCAGAGTGAACAACAGCTGTTTGTGTGCAAGTAATAGACGTAAATTGGGAATCACATGAAACTAACATGATGGCTTAATGTAAGTTTAGGATATTGGCCAAAATCAGTGTTTTATTCTAAGTCTTGGCGGCAATTTCCGCCCTGAGAGCAACGTTTTTAGGGATTTCTTGGGGACATCTTGACCGTTGCTCCCTTAACGTCTGACACTGAAGATCGGGAAGGATCAGAATCGATGCACCACGCATTTTTCTTTTTAGTCAAAGCCTTGTGCCTACATTACCCACAATGCAACTCGACCAGACTTTGGTCTGGGATTCAGATGTGCTATGCTAGTAGCTGCTAAAGTAGCCTCAAGCAAAGCAACGTGCTGCAGAGGTCTGGTGAGCTCACTTCTTTCTAACTGCACACCTCCAGTCGAACGTCACTCGAGGACATTTATCAGACTTCAGCTCCTTCTGGAGACACAAAAGGCTTTAAACAACTTTCACAAAAGCAGCAGAACTCCCCAACACCTGGAAACAGACTTTGATGTGTAAGACTGGTGGCGTTCTCCTTTAAAAAGAGGCAGATAGCCCCGTCATCACCTGCTGCAGCTTTAAATTGCTTCATCTGCATGTTTGACATTGAAGGTAATAATCTGCGTTAAATTAGGGAGGGATCCCAGAACAGCTGGCAGTTTCTTGAGGTGGTGATGTACAGTCTGTGTGTGTGTCTTACTTTGACAATGGGTGTGATGAACTCCTCCAGGAATGTGTGTTTCAGTAAGGACGGCCAGTTGTGGTGGAAGAAGTTGATCAGCAGACCTTTGATATGGGAGCCATCTTGATCCTGGGACAAGAGGAGAAATGTTAACACTGCTGGTCGAGCTCTGCTGGTTTTAAAGCTGCTGCTGCCGCCGAGCGAGCGTCCATGAGGCGGGTCACCTGGTCAGTCATGATCATGATGCGGCCGTAGCGAAGGCTCTTCAGTGACTCTGGGTCTTCGTAGCTCTTCTTGTATTGGAGCCCAACGATTTTTATGATATTGTTAATCTCAGCATTTTCCATGATCTGTTGAAATAAAAAAGGTGATGTCAGAAGCAAGGCAGAGCATAACAAAGAGACATGAAGCTATACGTTTATATTCATGTTGAATCTTGAGTGTGGGCAGCAAAAGCAGCTGACGCAGACGAACTGAACAGCAGGGGAGGAGAGTTTTAGTGAAGGAGACGTGCAGACGGTAAGAAGAGCAACATTTAAGAAGCCAGTCATCGCTTCACGACTCCTGCAAACACTTTGCTGAATTCTTTCCTGCGCTGCGTTACGTGGATGTACTCAGGAAAGATGCGGGAGCCAGATACATGGAGGATCGGGATGAATGGAGGGCCCGTCTGAGGACGACCCTGTAGTAGTAGTTACGTCACTTCCTGTTCTTCAAAGTCTTCAGGATGGAAATTCTGCTTTGTACGTTGCACGCTCAAACTTCCAATAAATAGTTGATACCAATACCAGTGAAATTCCACGAGTGTCTCCCTCGAATATAAATCTCGTATTGCTGTGAAAACAACCTTTATTGCAAGAAATAACATTTTACAAGATTACATTTGAACGCATCATGATGCCTTTTTTTTCTGAACAGAGCTTGAACACATCATAATGTAACTCGCTGCATGAACATCAGCGGTGCGACCCGCCAGCTTCTCACAGCTAACAGCTACCGTTAGCTAGCTCTCCTCCAGTTCAACACTGAGTTGTTGTTCAGTGTTGCCTTCAGGGAACAAATCTTCAACGTGTGACTCGGCTCCTCTTGACTGGCGCACAACGAACGTGACACCAGCTGTGAAATGTGACATATTGAAGTGCCGGACGTCGTCTGTGAGCAACATGTCGTTACTACAAAGTCTCACAACGTTATATTTCCCCATTCAATGATCCAGTGTCGTACCTGCTTGTGTGTTGCCTCTCGCACGTTCAGGATCTTTCCTCTCAGGGGAAACACGCCGTAGCGATCGCGGCCGATGACTCCGAGTCCAGAGACGGCCAGAGACTTGGCGGAGTCTCCCTCAGTGAGGATGAGTGTGCATTCAGCGGAGTGTTTGCCACCTACGACACGGGGAAGAGATTAATAATCTAATTAAACTAAAAGCATGTTTCTATAAGTGTGACTTCACAGGATGAGTGAAGTCATCTTTTAAAAACATTAAAATAGAAACACATTCTAGTGATGTTAATAATTCCATTTTGTTTTACTTCTTGATCTTTTCTCAACGTTCAACTTTGTTATTGCTGTGCGTCTTCCCTTTCATCTTGTAAAGCACGTTGTAACTTCTAAGAGCTAAAGAAATGAAGTTCATGATCTTTATAATTATGCTGTGATCTAAAGAGAAGTCTTGTGCTGTGAGACGACGTTGCCTCTAACAAAGCAATGAATTGTGTTGAGACTAAAAGAACTTTGCACAAAAGATAGAAATGTCTATTTATGTGTGTCTTTACAGGACTCCTCGGCCCCGTGATCAGCGTGTTTGTGAGGACAACCAGTGTTGGACGTTCTTCTACACTTCTAAATAATCACACGGTGAACACACCGGCGTCGTTGGCGTCGTCGAGCTTGGGGATGCCTTTGATCTTGCTGTACTTCACAGACGAGCACTTCTTATTCAGCTGCGTCTGAGCTTTGAACTTCACCCAGTTGAGAATACTCTCCACAATCCCACAGTTTGTGGCCTGCGGGTGACAAAGACAAACGATCTTTTGTATGACAGACGGCGACTATTTTACACCAGGAAACCAAAACAAAAAACAGAATGAGAAAAGCTTACAGCTCTGACGAACTTGTCTGACAGAAGGCACTTGGACCCAAAGCTCTTGGTCTGGAGTGTCATGTTCTCCTTGGTCTGGGAGTCAAAGGTGGGGTTCTCGATCAGCGCGTTCACAAACACCCAGATGTGGTTCTTCACCTGAAGCACAACGAGAGGAAAGTCAATCCAGACCAGCAATGAAACCACCGAACCTCAAGTTAAAAAGCGTTAATAAAATCTACCTGGAAGGGTTTGACGGTCACTCCCGCCTTGTTCTTCTTCTTCACCACTTCAATAAGTTTGGACACGATCTGGTCCACCACATAGTCGACGTGTCTGCCACCCTGAAACATGAATACCCTCAGTGTTAGAATCACATGTTTACATCTACCTCTCGTACTCGTTGGGAGCGGACGTGCACCTTGGTTGTGGCGATGCAGTTGACGAAGCCAATTTGTTGGAATCCCTTCTCGCTCAGCGTGAGACCAATCTCCCAGCGGTCATTCACCGTCTCGTTCACCACCTTCAGAGCGACTCCCGTCTCGTCCACTTTGTCCTTCACATACAAATCCACATAACTGCGGAACCCAGTTATCTTCAGGGACAGAAGACGGATAGCAGTTAGGTTCAACAGTAATATTTACCTGTGTGTACACCTTTAGGTCGACTACAGCTGCAGAAAGGTTGTTACAAGTTACATAAAATGCAACAATGCGTTGATAAAAGCAATTATACTAAATATCATCCAAGTAATGATGAAAGACTCAAACAAAACAAATGTTGTTATCTTTCACTATTTGTCAGGAAAAGTCCCAAATAAGCAGATTTGAATTTATAAATCACATTTTAACTGCAACATTTCATTAGAAAATACATTTAATGATGCTTTATGCATATTTTACCAGC
The DNA here is from genome assembly GCF_900634415.1 of Cottoperca gobio. Classification (NCBI taxonomy): domain Eukaryota; kingdom Metazoa; phylum Chordata; class Actinopteri; order Perciformes; family Bovichtidae; genus Cottoperca; species Cottoperca gobio. The sequence goes on from NC_041365.1 coordinate 21,774,672, forward strand.
ATAAATCATTTTCAAACTTGATTGATTTGTTTGAAGTGACTGAAGCTGAACTTCACGACTATAACTTTAGATATAATAACAGAATCAGAACATGTGAATCACTCAACATATGTACCAGGTCAGGTGAACACAAAGGTAGAACAACGAATGACGCTGAATGATTGAAGCAGTTGTCGAGATGAGAAGAGCTAAACATGAAGGAACATCAAACAGAATCCGATCAAAGAAAGAAAAGAACATTCAGAAAGAGACTTACGGGTAATTTCTTCCCGTTCAGCAGGACTTTAACGCCCCTGCAGGATCCGGCTACATCGTATGCTCTGCGGGTCAGAAGTGCTACGATGTCCTTGTCCAGTTTCTCCATCTTGAACTTGGACAGGTCTGGCTGGAAGGTCACGCAGGTGAAATCTTCCCCGTCAAAAAACTTGATCTTGGGCTCAGAAGTTTTGCCCATGTTGTTCTGCCACGTCTGAAAAAACATGTTAACAAACTATAAACGTCTGGATTATAGTTTGAGTGAAGTATCTTCTCCACAAGGTGATGCATGATCCTCTATCAACTGCATTTAGTCTCCCAACCACCCGTGACATGAAACACCCGGTGACTTTCAACCCCCCGCGGTGCAGCCAGGAGGTGATGATTTACACAACCTTACCTCAGAGACCTCACATGTCAAAGCCCTAGAAAACAGCAATTACATCATTCAAAAGATCACAGGGAAGATTTTATATTCAAATGTGCTACAAGCAGATTAAAATCAGTCATTAGTGTCTGTCAGATTCAAGCATGTTGTAGGTGCATTGTCCGGCTCCTTACAGCTGTAGTAAACATGTAGCGTCACAGCTGTAATGCCAACGTTTACTTTTAGGGTTCCTATAATGTTCAGTTAGGCAAAAGCAATTAGGCTTTTATTATTATTATTATTATTATTATTCAAAATCCAAATCACTTTTCAAACCTTGAAAATAAATGAAGATTTGCGTGTTCAAGGATTCTTAGCAGCCGTACGAAGCCTGAAGTTAACGATGAGCATTTACTGTGATTACAGTACAGAGCCGAAGCTTTTACCGTAAAGACAAACATAAACGTTTTAGGAGCGAGGAAACAGAAATATATTGATTACAAATCATTTCTTTATCTTTAGTGAAAAATATACAAGGAATGTGAAGCGTTTGTGATCTTTAAATCCTTTAAAGCTTCTTAAACAGGAACATTCCAGCACTGTTCAGGTTCTTAAACCAAACATGTCCAGAAGCATCTAAGTCGTTACTATAAATACAAGTTTACAGAATTCCTTTAAACTCACAGCAATCAAAGCATTTGGTTTATTTTGCCAGCGGTTCGTATTAACTGATTCTTGAATGCTCAGTTCCAGAGTAAGGATCAACAAAAGGACTTCACTCTCTACGAGTGACGAGAGTAGATTTCTTCCTTTATTCCTAACCTTGAAAACATGACAGACTTTAAAGACTTTGTACGAGCAGTGGAGCCACTTCATCAAAGCATCAAAGCATCAAAGCATCAAAGCGTCCTCACCAGCAGCGGCGTCCTCACCTGTTTGAAACTGTGTCTGTATTCCTTGCAGGCAGTTTCTACTGTGAACTTGGTACTGAAGATGTTGCAGAGTTTAGCACCGTACCCGTTCCTTCCACCTGGGGCGACAAACAGCATTATTCTCCTTCCTGAACCAACGTAAACAACCTCTGACACCGATGTTAAGATGCCTCCTCTCACCTGTGACCTTTTTCTCATCGTCATCGTAGTTGCTGGAGGTGAGCAGGTGCCCGAAAATGAGAGCGGGCACGTACATCTTCTCGTCCTTGTGCTCCACCACGGGGATTCCTTTCCCGTTGTTCCACACGGAGATGGTGTTGGACTCGCTGGTGGACCAGAATAACGAGCAGCGACAAGTTACAGAGTCTCATTCTGATGCAAAAGCTTTTAATTATATTTATCTTACAGGAGATGAACTGTGAATAAGAACTTGTGTTGATGCATCAGCAGGACTGCAGCACAACATGGAGGTGGAAGCAGTGCTCTGGTATTTAGATGTGAAAGTGCAATAAAAATCATTTGTCCCTGGAAATCAATGAACAACCATCGTGATCTCAATATTAATAAAAATGATCCTGATCATCAGTTTGGCCACGATCGTGCAGTCTGTAAATGCAATCGTGAATATGTGAAGGCGTTGCATTCAAACACAAACGGGGTTTAAAATCCATGCATCACATCTCCATGTTATGTTTGTCTCGACTCAAAAATAACGCCGCCGGTGTTTAATAAGCTCAACCGCAAACAGTCTGCGGGAGCATTAACATCTCTATAAAAACCACATTAGCAGCGGAGACCTGAGTGCGGCAGAGCTAATGGCATCATTTATTCAGCTGGGGACATTAGACGGAGCAGCAGCTGAAGGCTGAAGGACACGCTGCTGTTTCAGCAGTCAGATGTTGATGCAGTTGGCAGGCTGGCGGTGGACCGCATATAAAACCAGAGCATTGCAGCACAAGGCTCATAATGCTGTGGACGCATGTCTCAAACCTCCTCCATGTACTGCATGTGTTCACCAAGGAAACAGACGGACCCTCGCCACTTACTGATGAACAATAATACAGAGAACAAGGAGCACTTTCTTACAAAAGTAGCTGACAGACTATATATATAATGTTAATGTTTACATTTACACAACACTTTGTAGAACAGATGGTCATGGTGCAAGAAAGAAAGAACATCCAACGCGTGGCGGTGATAATATTTACAGTACACACTGTACTCACGGATCGATGGTGACTTTAATGGCCGTCATATTCTTGTCCCTTTGTTTGTTATCTGCTGCATTGACTGTCGAGGGGAAAACAGATCAAAATAAACCACAGATCACGAGGGGACGTCTTCAAACGTCTTGTTTTACCAACAGACATTCAACTTACAACTATAAACAGAAGAGGGAGCGCACATTTCTTTAATTGAGAAGCTTGAGCCAGACAATGTCTTATAATAACATTATTAGCTGCAGGTCTTGTGGGCACATACAGGCGTATTATTCCAAACATCTTCTGGTTATAAATATGACATTAATATCACACTTCAGTATTTAGGAGAATATGTTTAACCAGGAAGTTGTAATAGTCTGTAAAATGTTGATTGTTGCCTCTAAAAAATGAAGTCTTGGAGTTTTAAACCTATTTTCAAATGTGTTCACATCTGAATAACAATAAAGTACAATATGGAGATTAAAGCACTTGAATAAGATTCGTGTTCCTCCCTCAGTTCAGAAGAGAGAGATACGAGATGCTGCCTGTGCATCTCGTGTAATTACACAGCACAGCAGTAATATCCACGAGTGTCATTAATCAAACCCTTTAATAAACACACAGGCTACGAGACGAGAGCGGTCGTCAACAACACTCCCGTGCTGTGAGCATCATTTAAATCTGATTACACTGGTGCACTTCACAGCTTTACTCCCACGTTGTACCTTAAAACTAACATGTAACAAAGTGCACAAGACTGACGCTCGCACTTCACCGGGAAAATAAATCAGAGCGCAGCTTTGACCGTGAGCCGCCACAAACACCGAAATGATTTCTGTGTCAACTTTTCATTTTTCACAAATGTCCATTCAGGCTGCAAACAGACGAGTTCACGGAAGGAAACTAATCTGCACATAAAGCCCTGGATCAATGCGGCCCAGCGGCGCCAACGGCAAACTGCGAGTCAGTAAATGATGCTGACATTTTTATAGCGATAATAAGCCTTCGATATCCCCATTTAGAGAGGGACCATCTCAAATGACAAATGAACCTTTATATGAGCTGTGCACATCAGAGTGCCACGGGAAGATGATTCACTCACCGAGAATTTCATCAAAGATCTTGTACAGTCCGGGGACGTAGGTGATTTCCCTCTGGTTCATTCCGATTTCTTCATCAAAAACCCACATTTGCTGAAAGGAAAGATACAAATAATCTTCAGTTGATCCAAAATGCAGCGGCACGTGTATTGACAAGAACAAGGAAACGGGATCATATTACTCCTGTATTAGCTGCTCTGCACTGGCTCCCGGTAAAATACAGAATAGAATTCAAAATCCTTCTCCTGACTTACAAATCAATTAATGGTCAGGCTCCAGCATATCTTAAAGATCTCATAGTACCTTATAAACCAACTAGAGCATTACGCTCCCAGACTGCAGGGTTACTTGTGGTTCCTAGAGTCTCTAAGAGTACAATGGGAGCCAGAGCCTTCAGCTATCAAGCTCCTCTCCAGTGGAACCAGCTTCCAGTTTGTGTTCGGGAGGCAGACACCCTCTCCACATTTAAGAGTAGGCTAAAGACTTTCCTTTTTGATAAAGCTTATAGTTAGGGCTGGCTCAGGCTTGCCTTGGATCAGCCCCTAGTTATGCTGCTATAGGCTTAGACTGCTGGGGGACACCTCCCTGCTCTCTTCCTTCTCTTCCTCTCTCCTCCCCTCCATCTCTTCTTCTCCCTCTCTATCTGTATGCAGTATGTAGTCTGTATGTTATGGGGTTTCTTTTAGGAAGTTTTTCCTTGTGCGATGCGAGGGTCTAAGGACAGAGGGTCTAAGGACAGAGGGTCTGAGGACAGAGGGTCTAAGGACAGAGGGTCTGAGGACAGAGGGTTTAAGGACAGAGGGTCTAAGGACAGAGGGTTTAAGGACAGAGGGTCTAAGGACAGAGGGTGTCGTAACCTGTACAGTCTATAAACACTGAGACAAATGTATAATTTGTGATATTGGGCTGTATAAATACATTTGAATTTGATTTGATGATGTGAGGTTCAGGTGGCAGCGACCTTAAATGTCAAAACAACGAACCACACGAGCAGATACATTACATTATATATATTATTAGCAGACATAGATAACTTGTGTAATGGCTGATGTCTTGTTTTAATGATATTGACACAAACACTTTATTTTTATGATTAGTTCTCTAATTGCAATGATCTTATGATTGTTTATATTTTCAAGAACATCACACGTATGAATGTCCAAATGTTTTGCCCGTCTCGTGTCACGCTAAAGTCAAACCAGTGTCGCGTGTTGAAGGACAGACGGCAGATACTCTCGGATTATCACACAAAATCTGCTTCTCTCAGTAATCTGTTGTAATTGGCAAAATGACGTCAAGATGTCTCGTTGTGCCGGTTGCCTCAAACAGACTGTGAGACACATGCGAATACATAATTAACAGTTCAACTGAATTAAGCATGTTTGACTAAACGTAACTTGCAGTGTTTCCTTCCTGCATCATGAAGTTAACTACTATAACCTACAGCTGCACACACGGGATCAGACGCATACAACTCTGCAGTCACATCTAAAACCGTGTGTCCGCTAAAACACAGAGATATGTCGGCGGATTAAAAGGTTGACGAACGTGCAACAGAGTAACATTAGAAACTCCTCATTACATGATGTTCCCGATGATCAGTTCATCCTTGTTTAACAGTGCAGTTTGCTCCGGACTCACCTGGGTGATGGGCTCCACGGTGCCCACGTACGTGTCTGGACGGAGGAGAATGTGCTCGAGTTGGGTTTTCTTCTGGTACACTCTCTCCACAGACAGCTTGGCGGCGGCCTTGTCTTTCTTGGCCCCTTCCATCTTTGCAGAGTCACCTCTACCATTCGCAGCCTCCTGTTTGGCAGAAACATTATTGTTATTATGAAGCACATAACTTATGTAAGAACCACCAGGACCTGCAAGAAAAGAAACCCTCTGCTGTGCTGTTGGCAGAAGATGTGAGTGCAGCACCACCACAGGGAGTAGACCTCTGTGGATTGGTGCTTTTGGTGGCACATTATCAACAGAAGCCAAATATTGGTCATTATATTGTCATTTAAAGGCTTGTGTTGCGTTTCTACTGAAGTGCGCTTTAAGTCTCTCTATTCCAATCTGCAGAAATATCTGGGAAAGTTAAATATCAAGTTCTAAGAAAGGTCATTTTAGTCATTTTCAAAGGCTATTAATTAGTCGACTAAGATTTAATTAGTTGATAAGTCTCTATTTAAAGCGTTTTTCACACTAAATTAATTATTTCCAAGAAACTTAGCAGCACATTTCTGGTAAACACAAGATTTAAAGTGGTGCTGATTAAATTAACAAACTCATCTGTAAAATCGTATGAATGTTCTTTAGTCGAGGACAGCCCGACAATAATCCGTAATAAAATGGATATATTTTAATATGCAAGACAACAAAGTAAACCTTTGCCTTGAGGAATGCAGACAAACGAACATATCTAAAAACATTTTTAAAAAATCAATCAAATCAAGAGTTATATTATGAGTGTAAAAGAAATCCAGAAGAAGATATTGTAATTCTTTACGGTCACATTACAAGTAGTGGATTTAAAGAGAACATTATACTGAGGTATACAGAATATAACCTGTAACGTGAGTGTGATGCAGGTTTAACACGTTTGTAGACCAACGTCATACAAATGTCTGCGGTATGAAAGAGCCTCTTTACAACATTGCATTTTAAAACGATATTTACTTTACTGTATTGTTAGTCACCTTTTTAACAAATCAATCAAATCCCACTGCATGTATTTAGTGTTCGTGTTAATTAAGGTGCTCTTAAGGAAAGAAGTGTAAATGCATCCCCAAAACCGCAAGTAAAAGTGTGTGTAAGTGTGTGTGTGTGTGTCTGTGTGTGTCTGTGTGTAAGTGTGTGTGTGTGTGTGTGTCTGTGTGTGTGTGTGTGTCTGTGTGTAAGTGTGTGTGTGTGTGTCTGTGTGTGTCTGGGTTACCACACTGGTTACTTCTCTCGTATGAATGTCTAACCACTGACAACAGTTTTGAGGTACTTGTACTCGAGTATTTCCATTTAGTGCTACTTTATATACTTCTACTCGATTACATCGCAGAGGCAAATATTGTACTTTTTACTGCGCTACATTTATCTTACAGCTTTAGGTACTTTGATTCAGATTACAAAATATAAATCAACAAATAATGTATTGTGTATTAGTATAACTTAGTGAAATTCAGATACCCAGCAGTAAATATAGTTATTAAACATATTGCGTAAAAAATGATAATACAATAATATAATATATATCATTATGCAGAATGAGTACTTTTTAATTTGAATTACTTTTGTACTTAAGCCTTTAAATGCAGGACACACTGTGGTAAAATACACTTCAACACTTGCATAAGTTAAACAAGAAGTAGTTGCTTTGCTTTAAAGTGATTGACTAACTTGGGGTTACACTGGGAGACTCATTCACTGTATTTAAACTGTAATACTGTGTATTGAACAGTGACTTTATGACATGCTGTCTGTATGCTGGTTGCACTGGTCCTGCGGTCCTCATCGGGAGACAGGATGTCAGTCTCTGCGCTTTCGCTTTGTGACTTCTTCCAGAAAGCGGTCATGCATCCGGGACGAGGCCTTTAACACACAGCTGTCTGCTCTTTAACAGGCGTCTTCTGCAGGACACACCATGGACCTACGAGGACATTTAAATGCCACCTAAAGCTGGCGCACTTCGCTACGGTTAACATAGCACATTTAGGTGTTACAAACGCACCATTTAGATGATAAAAACTGTAAATTAATTCACGTTTTAGTTGTGAGAAGAACTTACCATCCACGCCAGACCTCCGCTTCCTGCTGCGCCGTTGGACATCTTCCTTTGTGGTCCTGATTTTTATGTGATGCGCCTCAAAATGTCTTCAGTTTCAGTTCAATTAAATGTCCGCCAGCATAACAAAACGTCTCAGTTGCTGAAAGGTACCCAGACCTGTTTATCTTCCATGTTCTGTCTCCGTCTGGGTTAAAGATAATCCTCGGAGTGTCTCACAACAAGCGGAGTCTGGGAGTGTATCGCGGCTATTGTTAAAATCGACAAGCGGTGGCACAGTAGGCCCAAACCTCCAACAAAGATGCTAACCGGGCTACTCGCTGCCAAATAAATACTGTACAAAACACACACGTTAAATAGACTTACAATTTCATGTGAACACTCAACACAATAAAATAGGAGTTTAACTGAAACGCTCTAAAAAGGATATACTTAAATACATTTAATTTAGAATTAAAAACGAATATTAGCTAGCGGCAGTACCAGGTATCCGGCTCCGCCATCTGCAAGATAGATGGCGAATCGTCTCGCGAGTAAACCGACCAATCACGTGGCTGCTTTTTCAAAGGCACCGGTATTTCGACCAATAGGAAGTCAACATTTAGTGACCGTTGCTTTTGTTCAACACAAGATGGCGGCATAACTCAAGCTTTGAGAGAACAGTAACGTAACGCACACATCGCAAAAGCGACTACCATATTGTAAAAATATCTTTATTATACCACCAACATTCAGCCCTTTCCCTCACACCAACAACACTCAATGTATATTTATTGTAACTGGGTGTAAAACTGCCAAATATTAAATGACTCACCGATAATTAGTTTATAACTAGCAGGACAACGAGATGTTTGAAGTGTGGAATGTATCACACCCTGTTTAAACCCTTTACATGTAGTGTATTGTAGACTTCATAGGTTATTCGGCCTTTAGTCAAATCAATGTTAAACATGTGTGACTGTACTCAGTGATGGGTACATTCATCTATCAATAGGCCATGCATATATAATCATCCTGGAGGAAATAAAAACTAATCTAATGTATATATTGCACTGATTTTTAACATAAGAAGCTATCATCCCAAATAACTCTGAAAGAGAATTAGGGAGCCAATGTTGTTGAGTAAAACAAATGTTAAGCATCTTCAAAGTGGATGAGGATTTCAAAGGAAGACTCCTCCGTCTCCTTCAAGCTTTGCCTGAAGAGCTGGGAGTGCTGCCATGACGACTCCTCTTCCCCGCCGCTGAGTTCTGCGACAACAATGAACTCGGAGGAGCCGGATAACGACGGGAACGACTGCATCTTCCCATCTGAGGGTGCAAACACAGAGAGGGAATTATCAAGAGGGATCGTGTAACGCATTAACAGTCAGAGCTTTTGATCAGGGATATCTATTACACACACCTCCAGAGAACTCTGTCGTAATCGGGCCGGCCTGCAAGTGCCAGCAGGCTTTCCCAGAGTGGAAGGTGTGACTACTGGCCGTGATCGACACCGACTTCATCTTCATCCCCGCCGGAGCAAAGTCAAACTTCCAGCTGATTGTTCCCGTAGAGGAGCCTTCGGTACGAGCGATGTACACCTGAAGAAGGAAATACACTCAGTGTGAGCATGTTGTTCCGGGATCGAAAGTTTATTCTCATTTCCTACACTCAAGGTTCATTTATTGTCATCGTACATCACACGTCCTGCATACGAAGAATTTAAGAAATAAGGTTTTTTTTTTCTTTTCATTAAATTCTTGTGGACGTCTTTTCTCCACATTAAATATATAAAAATATATATATATAAAATATAATATAAATATATATATATATATATATATATAATATAAATATATATATATATATATATATAATATTATATATATAATATTATATATATATATATATAATATTATATATATATATATATATAATATTATATATATATATATATATATATATATATATATATAACACGTATATTTATTTGTCTTCCCCGTGTTAGTGGACAAACGTCACTTTTCACCCAAATGTATTTCTTGGTTTTTGAGAATATGAACTCTATAAGGACATTGAGAAAATGACTGTTTTGTAAAACTGCACTTGATACAAGGAAATAAAAAGGAAGTTTAAAAAAAGAAGTCTGCAGCATCTTGCTTTGGTAAAAGCTTGTTTTGGTGTTGGTGTGATGAAAGCAGCCGGAGCCTTCGCCCACTCTGGTCTCAGCGTGGCTCTCACGGTCTGATTAAATCAAACAATGGATACTCGTCACAGAATGTAAGTACGGGTGTATGGGAATTGGAACGCAGCCCAGGTCTTGTTTATTCCATCTATCACAAGAACTGTAAGGGAGCAACATTATGAAAAATGTTGACGTATTACAATCATTGATGTAAACATTTAACATTCCCTCTATTATTATTATTATTATTATTATTCTTATTAATATTAATATATATTTATATTCAAAGATGCATGAAGACATAAAGAACTCTGATTAGTGTTGACATTATAAATTCTCACTGTTTTCCCCCCAAATAACATTAAGAACACATTTCATCCAGAGAATACAGAGAAATAAAATGAAAAGATATGTGTTTGTTAATCAAATAATAATAATAATAATAATAATAATAATAAACGTACCATCTGCCAGTCCTCCTCCACCTTCCTGAAGACCGACTCCTTCCTCCACACACACTGCTCCCAGCTCTGAATCACCTCCGAGTCGTTGGAAACCCGACAGTACTGGTCTCTGCCGGCTCTGTAGCACACACGCAGACACCCGTCGCTCTTCTCCTTCTCAGTAGGAGTAAACACAAAACCTGCAGTCTGAGAAAAACAACATATTAAAATACTAAGAATACAATTCTGGTGTCTTCAGATCCATCGTACCAACACTGACACATTATACATTCACAAAGTTGGAATATGTCGACGGTCGGATGAGGATGCCAGATGTTTACACTTCTTGCTCGTCTCCATCTACTCTTAAAGAGAAGTTTACGAGATGTTTAAAGAAAACGGCAGTAAATACACATCTTGTACATTTTTAACCTTTTGGAGTCTTCGCTAAAAGACACGACAGAGGGTGTCGGGGATGACCGCCGAACACGAGTCCACTTTACCTCAGTGGTGACGCTGAAGTCATGTGACCATCGTCGTGTTGTTTGATGATATCTTAACGCTAGATGTTCATTTCTGGTGATTACATTTACGCTTCAAAACTCATAAAGGTGGAGATCATTCGTGACGATGATCTAACCGAACGAAACGTGGAAGAATCGTAAACGTTTGATCTTATTTTCTGCAATAATCCAAAGCAACATCTCGTTGTGTGTTAGTCGTGGGAACCAGGTTGATGCAGAACTCTGAGCACAACTTCGTCCAGACCAACAGAACTGCTGGAGTTTAAATACTGATCACGAGGTCGACGTTACGATTACAATCATGTTGCTGATGGGAAGAGGTCGATTAAAATGTGTATAAACAGGTTTAATGAAACGCATCAGCTGAATTCTTACAGCATAAGAAGCCTCACCTGTGTGGAGGTCCCTGCATCAGCCTTTCTGGTCTCCCCCCGCGCCGTCCTCCAGGCCAGAGAGCCAGAGTTGCGTCCGCCCAGCTCTCCTGGTTTTGGTTTCTTGGGGGAAATAAACTCCACCAGCTCGACAAGCAGCCTCTCCGTCAGCTCCTGCTTCCTGTCTGGACTCAGGGACTGCTCCCTCTTCAGCATCAGAGCAGAAGGAAAGTGATTTACAATCACACTCACAGCTGCAATTAGTCTTACATGCAGGTTTTAAAGGATTAGGATTTACCGAGGCATTAAGCCTGTTAATGGTGTGCAGCAGCCAGGCCTCCTGGACCCTGGACCGCCTCGACAAAACCTCTGGATGTTTGCAGGAATATCTCCACGTCACATCGACCACCTGCAATGTAAAGTAAAGTAATGTAAAGTAATGTAAAGTAATGTAAAGTAATGTCAAGTAATGTAAAGTAAAGTAATGTAAAGTAATGTAAAGTAATGTCAAGTTATGTAACGTAAAGTAATGTCAAGTAATGTAATGTAAAGTAATGTCAAGTAATGTAACGTAAAGTAATGTAAAGTCATGTAATGTAAAGTAATGTAAAGTAATGTCAAGTAATGTAACGTAAAGTAATGTAAAGTCATGTAATGTAAAGTAATGTAAAGTAATGTAAAGTAATGTCAAGTAATGTAACGTAAAGTCATGTAATGTAAAGTAATGTAAAGTAATGTCAAGTAATGTAACGTAAAGTCATGTAATGTAAGTAATGTAAAGTAATGTCAAGTAATGTAACGTAAGTAAAGTCAAGTATGTAATGTAAAGTAATGTCAAGTAATGTAACGTAAAGTCATGTATTGTAAAGTAATGTAAAGTAATGTAAAGTAAAGTCATGTAATGTAAAGTAATGTAAAGTAAAGTAATGTCAAGTAATGCAATGTCAAGTAATGTAAAGTAATGTAAAGTCATGTAAAGTAAGTAAAGTAATGTAAAGTCATGCAAAGTAATGTAATGTAAAGTAATGTAAAGTAATGTAATGTAAAGTAATGTAAAGTAATGTAAAATAATGTAAAATAATGTAAAGTAAAGTAATGTAAAGTAATGTAATGTAAAGTCATGTAAGTAATGTAAAGTAATGTAAAGTAAAGTAATGTAAAGTAATGTAAAGTAATGTAAAATAATGTAATGTAAAGTAATGTAATGTAAAGTAAAGTAATGTAAAGTTAAGTAATGTAATGTAAAATAATGTAAAGTAATGTAATGTAAGTAATGTAAAGTTAAGTAATGTAAAATAATGTAAAGTAAAGTAATGTAAAGTAATGTAAAATAATGTAATGTAAAGTAATGTAAAGTAATGTAATGTTAAGTAATGTAAAGTAATGTAACGTAAAGTAATGTAATTTACAGTAGTAGTAGTAGTATCAGGTGTAGCAGTAGTAGTAGCAGTAGTAACAGTAGTACTAGCAGTAGTAGTAACAGGTGTAGCATTAGTAGTAGCAGTAGTAGTAGTAGCAGTAGTACTAGCAGTAGTAGTAGTAGTAGTAGTAGTAGTAGTAGTAGTAGTAGTAGTAGCAGTAGTACTAGCAGTAGTAGTAGCAGTAGTACTAGCAGTAGTAGTAACAGTAGTACTAGTAGTAGCAGTAGTACTAGCAATAGTAGTAACAGTAGTACTAGCAGGTGTAGCATTAGTAGTAGCAGTAGTACTAGCAGTAGTAGCATTAGTAGTAGCAGTAGTACTAGCAGTAGTAGCAGTAGTACTAGCAGTAGTAGTAACAGGTGTAGCATTAGTAGTAGCAGTAGTACTAGCAGTAGTAGTAGTAGCAGCAGCAGCAGTAGTAGATGTAGCAGCAGCAGTAGTACTTGTAGTGGTGGAGTGTATGGTCTGACCTGGTCCTTGGAGAAAGCCAGGACGTAGGCCAGTTTCTTCCCCCAGCCGACCTCGTACAGAAGAGGTTTATCGCAGCCGTTCTCACACGAGTCACAGTGCAGCCAGCGGCGCTGAGAGGCCGAGTAAACCTCGGTCCACACGTGGTCTGAAACATCACAGGGAACCTTTCATACTCTGCACACTGCAAGGATTGTTCCGACAGCAGAGCGAGTATCAAAGTACATTATGTGAAGTCGGAAATGTGACCTAATATAAGAAGCAGCAAGAAAATGTGTATTCAATCTTAAATGTGTACTATTTTACGTTAGAATAATTAAAACTGGTTCGGTGTTTCACAGATTTCTGCTCTTTAAGGCGGTGTGTGTGTGTGTGTGTGTGTGTGTGTGTGTGTGTGTGTGTGTGTGTGTGTGTGTGTGTGTGTTACTCTTGACTTTGTGAATAGCTCAAGAATTACTAAACAACTAAAACTGTTCACTGAAACGGGTCAACAGCTCTGAAGCTGCTGAAACTGACTTTCTGCTGAGAGATCTGCAACATACATCTACAGAGTGTAAAGGTTCATTCCTGATCTTAGAAACAGAAAATCTCAACTCAAGGTCCAGTTTCCCAGAGCTTTCAAACACATGTTGCGGTCGACAACATTTCCTCCTAACATCCAGAACAGAACATCTACCGAGTCATCACGTACATACCTGTGCTGTCCCAGATGTATCTGGCCTCCAGGCCCAGGGCTCTGCAGCACAGTGTGAAACAGTTGGCCCACTCCCCACAGCGCCCCCTTCTGGTTTCAAGAAGCTTCTCAGGATTATTATATCTGAGATTAACAACACAGAGAGAACAAGCAATCAAAAGCCCCGTTCCCACCTGACATTAACATCCCGGGGGATCCGACCACAAGAGGACAGATCAGTACGTCAGATCACGTATTGCGTTTTAATACGATGCCGCTGACACACGAACGTGTACGTACTTCCTCTTACGCAGAGGACGTCAGTTGAGTCGGCGGTCCTTCAATGTGACCCATGACACCTTTTCTTACACTCCACTAAAAGATGTGGCCCAGATCTCTTCGCATCCTGAATGGATCTGAGGTGCATCCACAGCCTGTCCACTTGTGATCTGATCACCGAGACGCTTGTTGAAGCAATTCATCATCCTCCATGTGTGTTGTGGTTAAATACTATATATAAATCTAAATAAAATATAAAACATTTATGACCGTTTGCTAACACATGAAAATTAAAAAACATTTCCTGTAGTGAATACTATTGTGATTTAACAATAAAAAAGTACAACATAGTGAAAACGTGCCAACTTCTTTCTGCAACTTAATCTAGAGTTTACCTCAAAAACTGATCCTAAGAGTAAAAACTAGTCAAAATGTTCCACACGCACACACACACACACACACGCACACGCACACACGCACACACACACACACGCACACGCACACACACACACACACACACGCACACGCACACACACACACACACCTGGGGAATCGGGTGGAGAGCTGGCAGCTCTGACAGTAGTGGTTTTCCACACGCTGAGCTGCCCAGTGGAGGTCGTCGGGGGTGGGAGTGAGGGCGCTGGCGTTCTGTGTCGGGCCTTTGCAGCGGCTGCAGGGCAGATGGTCCACCCATGAGAAGAAGTCCTGTTTGAACCATCTGAGCAACTCCAGCACCAGGAAGTCTTCTATTCCAAGTTTACATTCTACAAACAGGAAAGCAGGTGGTCGCTCTGAGTCACTAAAGGAAACATGCATCTTTATTTGCATGTTCCAGATATACAGTAGATTATTCTGAATAAAGACACCTCACCTGGATCCTCCTCTCTCAACTCCTTCAGCTTGTGTTCCGCAGCAGAGGACAGCTGCAGGTGAGGGATGCAGCTCATGGCTTTCTGCTGCAGATCAGCGTTTTCGTACAGCATCACGTGCTGGAAGTTTGACTGGAGAGTCGCAAAAAAGCTCATACTGTTCTCCTGACAGAGGCAAGAAAAGATCCAGATTACAAACAAACCCATCATGAAGGTCGAGACAGAGGGAGGTATGTGTCGACGTTCACGAGAGACGCTGCCTCCTCTTGACAAAGTGAGGGGAGGTGTCTTTAGTCTGCACTGTGACTCTGCTACATTTACATTACAGCTATTTATATATATTAGAGCAATTTCTGCCATTTTAAACCAGGGATGAGACCATCTTTACCAGGGATGAAGGCTGTGACAGAGGGGGTGTAACTGGCTGGCTGGAGGCAGCAGCAGAGCTCTCTGGTGCTGAGGTCGAGGCCGCAGCAGCCTGAGCAGTAGCTTGGACAGGTTGTCCTCCGCTCAGCCTCTGATCCCTCTCTGCTGCTATGGATTCCCTAATGAGCTTAAGCTGTTCCACTGATGCAGACGTGGGGAACACCAGGTGGGTCTCAGCCTGAAAAGAGGTGCAAGACATCATAATATTTAGTCAGGCTAATGACACCTGACCAAATAGACCCTGAAGAAAGTCAAACACCAGGAATAATGGCTTTACTTTACTACAGTAGCCACCTGTCAGTTACGTAGTAATTACCTCCTCAAAGCCCATCTCAAAAAGGCATTCCACAGCACCTTTGATGGGCAACAGCTTGGTGGAGAAGGTAGGATTGCCTATGCGGATCGATTTGTACTTTTCGTCGTTGGGATGCCTGTTGGGAGGGGACACAATCACATGAGGAAGTATAATATATTTTGTTCTCCTCGTGCGGAAGAGACAAATTCCCACGTACAAAACAATGAGACACACACATAACACTGTCATTAGACAAACTAGAGTAGTTTCTTACACATTTGACAGTAACAACGTACTTTACTGATCCTCGCAGAACCAGTGCACACAAAGCCTTTTGTCTGCACTCTTACCTTAAGTACTTTGACCTGAGACAGTGTTAGGACAGGGAGAGGTGAATATGGAGATTTTAACTATGTATAAGTGCTTCCTGGTGAGTCATTCATATGACGAATTTCCCAGAACATCCTTGCGATTAATACTTCCAGTTAAATCAGGATGTTTCATGCATGAGCGTGTGCTGATGTACAAGGACACATTAAAATGTGAGATTGTTCAACAGAGTTTGGTTTGACGCTGTGTATAAACTGCACATGTCGTTGCTCAAGTACAGCTATGTTAGCTTTATCGGCGGTTTTTTAGTTAGACTGCTGATGACACGATGTTAGATACTTTATATGTAATGTACAGACACATCTCAGTTTAGCTAACACATCACATCTCAACTGGGTATTGCGTCGTTAAGTTCACAACCTTACCTTAAAATGTTATCAGCGTATTTAAGCAACAACTTCGCAACGTCTTGAAAGACTTCATTTGAGTTTTCACACAAAGTTGTCACTGCTGGTGACACAGCCATACTGCTGTTTTATTCTTGAACAAACTTAAAGTCTTTTCCCTTTTGAGTATGAGAGCTAGCGTTGATGCTAGTGCTGTAATTATGGCTAATAGATGTTTGGGTCCTTGCTTTAGCTGCCCTATCAAAGCCTGAATATGCGTTCGCAGTTTAAAAAGACATATAAACCAAATACAATTGTATTTTGCCACAATTCTGTGTCATAGCGCACACTTATCTGTTTGTCTTGCTCTAGATGTATAATTACATTTTTAAATATAATATTTGAATGTTAAACAAATCCGGCCTTCAGAAATGCTACCTAAGAATAGCTGTCAGGCAGATTCCAGGATGTCGTCGTTTGTTTTCTCGTTTCTTAAATGTGTTAGCGATGAACAGCTAACTCTGAAGCAGCCGAGTAAATTACATCCTTAGGTTCAGGTGCGTTTGGAGGACATTTGAACTTTGGTTTTGTACATTAATTGATCTGATATCACCAAAGCTACAAGCGGCAGTTGATAGCAGCATGTCTGCTCTAACTTGGACTAAACTCCAGCTGAGACAACACAACATACGGGTACTTCTTCAAAAAGCAGTCAGTGTCTGTCCAAACCAAGACTCCAGACACTGCAGCTCTGGGAAGCACAGAAGGAGGGTTGTTATTACTGGGATAGGGTTAGTGTGTCCTCTGGGCACAGGCACTGCACTGGCCTGGGAGCGCCTGGTGAAAGGCCACAGTGGGATTGTTGCTCTTCACTCAGAGGAGTACAGGACTGTCCCCTGTAAAGTGGCAGCCCTGGTGCCCAGAGGGAATGAACCGGGTCAGTTCAACGAGGAGAACTTTGCCTCTCGTGGGGAGATCAACAGCATGTCACCAGCCACTGTAATGGCTCTTGGAGCTGCTCAGCTGGCTCTAGAGGACTCGGGTTGGTTCCCCAAAACCCCAGAAGAACAGCTCAATACTGGGGTGGCTGTTGGCATGGGCATGGTGTCATTGGAAGAAATCTCTCGCACCTCCACTGCCTTCCAAGAGAAGGGCTACAAAAAAGTCAGTCCCTTCTTTGTACCTCGCATCCTTGTCAACATGGCTGCTGGGCACATAAGCATCCGGCACAAACTGAAGGGTCCAAACCATGCAGTATCCACGGCATGCACCACGGGCGCACACGCCATAGGTGATGCAGCCAGGTTCATTGCCCACGGGGATGCAGTTGCTATGGTTTCAGGGGGGACAGAATCCTGTGTGGGCCCTCTGGCAGTAGCCGGCTTTGCAAGGGCACGCGCCCTCGCCACCAAATGGAACGACAACCCCACGCAGGCGTCGAGACCCTTTCACCCAGAGAGAGACGGCTTTGTGATGGGCGAGGGAGCGGCGGTGCTGCTTCTGGAGGAGCTGGAGCACGCGGTGCAGAGAGGAGCCAGGGTCTACGCTGAGGTCCTGGGGTACGGACTCTCAGGGGACGCCAGCCACATCACTGCACCCACTGCAGACGGAGATGGAGCATTCAGGTGACAACATTTACTCTCATACAAGAAATATTATATTATTTAAAATGAAATATTGTCATGCTGCAGAGATGTCGTCATATTCTCTGACCTAAGAATGTTTATTTATTTGGTACAAAAAGAACCTTAATCATTGTAATACTTCAACGATGCAACAATGACCATCGCTCTCATACTGCGACTCTTATCTTCTGTGGAAGAGAAACACAAGAGCCACATCACAGTTTGGAGAGCCGCACTGACTTCAGCTTTGGTTGCTGTGTTTGCAGGAGCATGTCTGCAGCGCTCAGAGATGCTGGCGTCTCCCCGGCAGATGTGACGTACGTGAACGCTCACGCTACTTCCACTCCTTTGGGTGATGCAGCGGAAAATGCCGCCATCAAGAGGCTCTTCCAGCACAGCTGTGAGAACCTGGCTGTCTCCTCCACGAAGGGAGCCACGGGACATCTGCTCGGGGCCGCAGGTGCCCTGGAGGCGGCGTTCACCGCTCTGGCCTGCTACCACGGGGTCCTGCCCCCGACCCTCAACCTGGACCGAACCGAGCCAGAGTTCAACCTGAACTATGTTCGCTGCACAGCGCAGCCGTGGAGCGCTCGGGGCCGGCGGGTCGCCCTCACAAACTCATTTGGATTTGGCGGCACCAACGCCTCGCTGTGTCTCAGCAGCACGATGACGAACCCTTTATAAAGAACTGAGATCATCTGCAGCTGTCAGCAGAACGGGTCAGAACTTCTGGTTCAGAGCTTCAAAGCTTTAAACTGTAAAGATTAAAATAATAAATCCTTGTTGTTTTGGGGAATGTGAGTAAAACTGTATTCTGCTCTCAGCTGCAGGATCTGCTCATCAAGTTTAACTGTTACAAGATCAATAATAATATAATAATAATAATAACTTTATTTATAAAGCACCTTTCAGACAAGAAGTGCAGCCCAAAGTGCTTCACAGCAGGAACATAACACTTAGTACAGATTAGAATAAGAACATTTACAGAACAATAATCAGTGTTGATGTAAATGAGTCTGAAGCACCGTTATAACAATAGCAGAATTAAAACAGTATAAATAACACTGGAGATCATGTCTAGTGTCCGTATCTGTGCCGTACTGAACGACCTCCTGAACCACGTTTCATCACCACTCCTGTAGATGTTTTGAAACTGTCAGAGCCACATGTTGAAAGCATGAGATCCACACTGTGACCTTCAGCTGGTTTAAAGACAGTTTCTCTCCAACAATCTCACATTTATCAGAGAAGCTTCCTCTTGTTCCCGTGGTAACACCGGTCCACTCAGGTTTCTCAAAAATACACTCTGAAGTTTATCTCAGTTACTTTAAACATGCAATATTAAACCAGGTATAGCAAAACATTTAGGAAATCATTTAAAGGAGGTGAAAGTGGCACCAGGGAAAAGGCGAAAGGAAAGAGAGAGAAAAGAGCACAAGAGAGAGAGAGAGAGAGAGCGAGTAGAGAGAGGAGAGAGAGAGAAGATGAGAGAGAGAGAGAGAGAGATCTAAGGATCTAGGAAGAGGAGAGAAGAGAGAGATAGAGAGAGAGAGAGAGAGAGAGAAGGAAGGAGAGAGAGGGAGATATAGGAACTAGATAGAGGAGAGAGAGAGAAGAGCTAGAGAGGAGAGATCTCTCTCTAGAGGAATAGATAGGGATCTCTCTCTCTCTCTCTTTCTCTCTCTGGATAGAGAGATCTCTCGAGAGAGAGAGAGAGAGAGAGAGAGAGAGAGAGAGAGAGAGGAGAGAGAAGCTCTCTCTCTCTCCTTCTAGGATCCAATCTAGAGAGATCTCTAGAGAGAGAGAGAAGAGAGAGAGGAGTATTCTCTCTCTCTCTCTTTCCTCTCCTCTCTCTCTCTTCTCTCTCTCTCTCTCTCTCTCTCTATCTATAAGATCTCTAGATTAATAGAGATCCTCTTTCTTCTGAGAAGATCTCTCTCTCTGAGAGAGAAGAGAGAGATCTCTCTCTCTAGAGAGAATATATATCCTCTCTCTCTCTCATCTTTCTCTCTCTCTCATCTCTCTCTATATCTCTATCTATATTCTATCTATCTATATCTCTATATATATCTCTATAGATATCCTCTCTATATATAGATCTATATATTATATATATCTCTCTCTATACTCTATATTTCTAGATCTATCTCTCTATATCTCTCTCTAATATAATATAGAGCTCTCTCTCTATCTATCTCTCTATCTCTCTAATCTCTCTCCCTCTATATCTCCTCTATATATATAATATAATATAATATAAACGGTCATGAGAGGATTAATATGAGAGGGAAACAAAGCTCTGATACATTTAATTAAATGAAACCATCTGAGAAGTTTGGTGTTTTTGGGCTCACGAGCTAAAGCGGTGGAGAATCACTTTAATATCCTGAACAAAATATTGTATGTTTGTGGAGTAAAAGTATAAAGTAGCTCTAAAGTGTAGGTAGGGACGGTGTTCAGGTGACTGCAGCTCCGACACCATCATGTAGCTCAGTCTCTCTGTTGAACCCCCCCCGGAGCTCCGGCACTCTGAAACTCTCTCTGCCTCCCAGCAGGGGGCATCACGCACGTCCCTTTATTCATTATTTATTTTATTTATCATTTATTTCAATTATGAAATGCGTGTTTTGTAGGTGTGTGCAGCTGACTTTACTCACATCCTGATGGAGGCGGGGTCTCACAGCGGGGCCTTCTGTCAGCACAGACCTGTGAGGGGACGTCACGGCTCAAGTCAAAGAGAAGAATTATTCTGCTCCTTATATGTGAGGACGATGTTCCTGTGAGGGTCCAGGACAAATGTGTGTTTAAATGTCTCCATGATGACTTTGGACTGAACATAAGATTTAAATGATTTTGTGCTGAGAGGAGGAGGGGGACATGAAACACTCACTGCAGCGTCAGCATGTTGTTGTTGCAGCTTCACTGTGACATGTTTCTGTAATAAACATATTCTGAACACTGTCAGAGTGTTACCTCAGCAGAGTAACTATTCTCTTCTGTGTAAGTGTTATTACATCAGGGGGTGACCTTCCTGCAGTATAATCATCATAGTTATACTAACGTTAGAATCAGACTGCCACAGATTACATCCCTCAGTCTTAATGTTCTTTGGGAATTTTATGGCGATTTGCTTTTTAGATGTTGTGTTGACGAAGTTCTCAGATGCTAAATGTTGTGATACCAAGTGTAGAAATACTCTGTTACAAGTAAAAGTCCTGCATTCAAAACTTAAAAGTATAAAAGTATCAGCATCAAATACACTTAAAGAACAATGAGAAGTATTCATTCATCAACGGTCCGTTGCACAATCATATACGATATATATATATATATATATATTATAATATACGTGGCGATATCAAATCATATATCAGTTTCATTGTGCAGCTGGAGAAGCTTATTGTTGTCTGTAAGCGTCCTGTGACTTCATTGCATCCTATAATAATACATATAAAACATATATTTAGTTTTATTAACCTGAGTCTTAAATGATCCGATAAATATATTGCAGTAAAAAGGTACAATATTTGAGATGCAGCGGAGTAAAAGTTTAAAGTAGCAGGTAATGGTTCAGTGCAGCACCGACAGGACGCGTCTGCAGAACCTTCACACATCTGAACGTCTAAAAACCAACTCGTGCAACAGAGAAACAGGAAACCAAGTTTCGATCCGGGGAAACGTTTGACCGGATACTGCCGCAGTAAAGGTCAAAGGTCACCAAATCCTCACCATTCATGAATATTAAAGCAAAATGTCTGAACGATCCGGCTCGTGGATGTCTTCAGATCCTGCAGCCAGAACAAAGAAATAAACATATTCAACCTTTAATCTGCGCTTTAAAGTGAAATGTTGGGTGAAGTTTGTCTCGTGTGCCGTGTGGAGACGTTCGGACCTTCAGCTTCGTGTTTCACTCCATGAATGATGTTCTGTCCCGGCTGAAGTTAATAGCGTGATGTAAAGCCGGACCCGCATGATGAATCGCTGTTCTGGGGGAATGTCGTCCCAGACCCATTTTTAGAGATTACGTTGTATTAACTCTTCTGGATGTCACATCCAGCTAATGAATAAATCAATAATTCATCCATTTCTTTAAAATGTGAAATAATCTGACAGAGACAGATGAGTTGCAACGAGATATTATTCCGCGTTGGAAAGGAAAGCCCGGCGTCTTCATGAGGAATGTTTTGACCTCAGGATTTAGACATCGCTCTTTGTGGCATTCAGGTGTTTCTTACTCTCAGTTTGCATCATAGCACCAAGAG
This sequence comes from Cottoperca gobio, assembly GCF_900634415.1. NCBI lineage: Eukaryota > Metazoa > Chordata > Actinopteri > Perciformes > Bovichtidae > Cottoperca > Cottoperca gobio. Next base: position 21,796,829 of record NC_041365.1, read on the forward strand.
CTCAAATATATTGTAATATAAAATATATAACTGTGGTACGCAGGAGCTGAACCAACCATTGCTTTACCCTGTGAAGCGGACACATCCCATAATAGCAGAAGGTTCTATTTTTAGAAGAGATTATTGAACCTTTTGACAAAATACACCAAATAAAATGATTTATTTTTGTATCATATTTGATACGTCAGGCTTTTATTGACCAAAACAATTTCTCTATTAGAAACAAGACAAATATTATATTATATATATTATATATTATATTATATATATTATATTATATATATTATATATTATATATAGTATATATATATATTATATTATATATTATATATTATATTATATATATTATATATATATGTTATATATTATATTATATATATTATATCTTATATATTAGCTATTATATTATATATATTATATATTATATTATATATTCTATATTATATATTATCTCTTATAATATATTAGAGTTATTTTTCTATTATGAATTATATTATATGATATATTATCTATTATATATTATATATTATATATATATTATATATTATATTATATATTATATATTATATATTATATATTCATCTTTAGATTTGCAAGATTTCTCAAACAGGAACCTTTTTACAACCTCTTTATTTCACCTTGTGGGAAGCAAAACAACACTTTGTGTCCTTGTTGGGGCACAGATGGACTTTACATTTCCACAGATAGATATATATATACATATATATATGTATATATAGATATATATATACATATATATAGGTATATATATATAAAATATTTATATAGATAGAGACATATATAAATATATATATATGTATATATATATATATATACATATATATATATATATATATATATATGTATATATATATATATACATATATATATGTATATATATATATATATGTATATATATATATATATATACATATATATATGTATATAATATAAATATATTTATATATTATACATATATAAATATATTTATATACATGTGAGAAATGATTGCCAGTGCAGTGTTTTGCATCTCTGTGGGGTTTCCCGTGTTGTGAAAGGATCACTGTCACCCTCTCACATCAAGGGAAACTAGAGTTTTGCCAATTCTGCAATACAATGACGCTTTAGGGATTTACAGAAACATTAACTCATAAACCTGCTGCAGCATCGTGTTCATAAATAAATGCAGGTACAAAATATTAGTAGTGTATATATAATATAATATAATATAATAATAATATAAAAGTGATTATAATTAGTATAAACTCAAGTAGCATAATTCATGCTATGTATCAGTTATTTATTATATACAGACATCACACTGCAATGATGCTGAACACAGATTCTTCATCAGGGCAGCAGGAGCTCACGAGTACGAGTGTGTGGAACGAGTGTGTGGAACGAGTACGAGTGTGTGGAACGAGTGTGTGGAACAGCACCTGCAGGAAGACTCTGCCCCCCTGCTGCTCCTGATACGACGACGTGTGGGAATTAAAAGTTGATTGCATTTGAGTGGAATTTTAAATGGTTACAAAACAGTGGACAGATAAGTCCCGCTGACCCCGACATTACAAGCGTTGAATGATGAAGAGGAGTCTCTTCCAGCTAAATGAAAAGACGTCACGACGTCGCAGGGCCAGAGGAACACATGATGCTCTCGTACCAGACGAAGGCTGTGAAGGTAAGTGGCTCTTTATTGAAACATCGTTCGTAAGCGTTGTTTCGTACGAAGCGGTACATGGGCTGAAAGGTTTCTTATAACCTGCAGCTGCAGCATCTCCTAACTTTGCATAGTATTAGAAAGTGAAACATGTTGCACACAGCCTGGGGGAGGATGGTTTAGCATCATGAGTCGTGCCTCCTCTCCGGCCCCAGTGCATTCTGGGAGCTGAGTGTTCCCCTGGACGTCCATATCAATAGTGCCTCTCGCTGCAGGAACTATCGATTCCTATTGCTGCAACGATGACTTCGGTCCATGTGATTCCTTCTTCTCCCTGCCTCCTAATTAAAGCAGATATCCAAGCTGAATTATGATCGCCATGGCAACAGAGTCAGCATGCATTCCCTTTGATATCCCCCCACCCCGTCCCACACGGAGCACAGCTTATCACCAGCGGCTAAAATTAGCCCTCCTCTCTCTCTGTGCGGCTCACACTGGCCTTCATTCCTCCAGCAGCTGCGTTCAGGTGTCATCCTCTCCATGTTACTGTAATACTTTCATTTACACATCACGCCGGTTAAAGCAGTTCGGGGTTAGGGTTAGGGTTAGGGTTAGGGTTAGGGTAGGTTAGGGGTTCGGGGTCGTCTGACAGGTCAACACGAACACATGATGCTTCATGGAAATACTGTAATCTTTTTAAATGATTCCCATCACTTTGTGTTTGAAGAGCTGTGAGCGTCCCTGAGGCACCAGCTGATGTGTTCACGGGGATCCAAGGTCATACGTTGGTGTCCCGTCTTTCTGAGCCTTGAAAGTGATGATAAATGAAATAGCAGCTAATTAAGCATGACATATACTTTACACGGCTGCTGACCTTTCCCCACAGTTAAGTACAGGATGGTAACAGTGAGGAGGAGCATCTACATCTTCCTCCATGAAGGGCTTCACCAGCTGACATTAGATGATTCCGGATATGAAGTCCTTCACAGCAGGTTAAGAAGAAGCAAACAGCAGCGTGTCTGTATGTGTATCAGCTTCATATTACATTCATATTCGCAGTGTATTGAGGTTTCAGGATATTGAAAGCTGTATATTTGAACTACACTGCTCATGTAACAGCAGAACTGCTCATCAAGTTTCAGGTTCTGTATTAGAACTAAGTTTAATAGCATCGTCCTTATCAAATAATAATATATTCAGTTTATTTAACCAGATGCACCACATCCACAATGCACCGCTCCTCCCTTCACTGGTCACCTGCCGCTGCTTGAACCTGCTCCAGACTCTGGTGCTGGTCCACCGTGCTGTGAGTGGATCAGCTCCTTCTACATCCAGGACACGGTCCAACCAGACACCAGCTCTCTCACTTCTCTCTGCATCGACCAATCAGCTCGCTGCTCCCTCACTGTGAGTGGGACCCCCCCTCAGATAAAACCTGTTTGCTGTTCTGCTCCTGAACGATGGAACGATCCACAGTGATGTCTGCACACCTGCTGCACACTGAAACCTGTTTAAACTGCAGCTGTAAGACATATTGTTTCTGAATGTTGCACTTCCTTTGGTTGACTTCACCTGTTTGAAGCTGATGCACCTGCAGGATTCTTGGAGTTGTATCCTCGAGATTGTTTGCACTTATTGTTGCGTTGGACTAAAGCGTCGGCTAAATTGTTCCAGCATCTAAAGCATGTGTTCATAAATCGTCACCCCGGTATTAAAACATCAAGTCGTCACCATGTGACATCGACGTCACATTCTGCAGGCAGCAGACGGACGATGAGATGTGATGATGATGATGAAGGATCAGTGCAGACTGCGAGGTCAAGGCTGGCGCTGCACATGCTTCAGATTCTGCTTCAAGGTTAATAAAGACGAAACACTTCTCCAGCGCTGGTGTCAGCAGAACTCTTGTTTTGGATATAATGTCTCTGTAAGAGCGGACACGTGATGGCTGATTGACACGTGTATAATTCAGCTTTATTATCTGAACAATGACTCGTCCTGTAATCATCTTTTAGTTTATTCAAAGCCAACTCTGGTGAATCTGGGGGAGAGTCAACAGACGGGAACACATACTTCAAATACATTTACAATCATTGCAATGATTACAATTAGAATATGAAGCTGCAGCGACTCAGACTTCACGTGTGTGTGATGAAAACACACAGTCTGGTTTTACCTACATTCACACTCTGAAGACTGAATACTTAATGTTTTTATTTATTTATTTCTGCTTTTATAAAGGAACAGGAGTAAAATACTTTCACACACAGCCGGTAACGAGCTCACAATATGTCACTAAATAAAGAGTGTTTGTTCTGCACAGGATCTTTATTAACATTAACATGTCTATAATTCTCTATTTGTGTTTATTGTCTCTGAGCTTTTTCTTTAATACGTTTTACATTCTACCACCACGTTAAGAATATATTGAGGATTAAAAGACTTGTGTCGGAGCAGGATTTGGATCTTCAGTAAGTCGACTGCTGTGCAGAGTCTTCACAGGTCTCACTAAAGAATGGATACGACAGCTGCAGCTGCTGCAGGATCCTCACCACAAGGAAGAGGACTTCAAAACATTCCTGTTGGTTTATAAAGAAGCACTGGAGGGTTTATTTCTGTCAGACCTCTCAGGTCTTCTGCTTTCTGTCCCCAGAGTCAAAACTGCACACGGAGAAGCAGAGTTTAGTTTTTATGCTCCTTATATCTGCAACAAACGGTTTATTCTTCTCTTTAATTCGATCATTAACTGCTATTTTTTTAATTGGATTCAAATGTAATTTTATGATGTTTCTTCTGCAGTTTCTTCATGTTTTTAATTATTTTTCTTTTGTAAAGCACTGTGCAGCTCACTTGGTGCAGCTTACCTGGTGCAGCTCACCTGGTGCAGCTTACCTGGTGCAGCTTACCTGGCGCAGCTCACCTGGTGCAGCTGGTGCAGCTCACCTGGTGCAGCTCACTTGGTGCAGCTTACCTGGTGCAGCTCACCTGGTGCAGCTTAACTGGTGCAGCTTACCTGGCGCAGCTCACCTGGTGCAGCTCACCTGGTGCAGCTCACCTGGCGCAGCTCACCTGGTGCAGCTCACCTGGCGCAGCTCACCTGGCGCAGCTCACCTGGTGCAGCTGGTGCAGCTCACCTGGCGCAGCTCACCTGGCGCAGCTCACCTGGTGCAGCTGGCGCAGCTCACCTGGCGCAGCTCACCTGGCGCAGTAGCTGTCACATGTACGAGAGCTGAGTCCTTCCCACCCAGAGTCCTTTGCAGCACTATCTGCCCTCTCTGTCTAATAAAGACAATATAATTTCAAGCCTCTGGTTGGACAGTCTAACATTTCTAATGGCTACGCTGAGGGAGCATCACCAGCTCTCGAGGTTTGAACGTCACCTTGGACCTCACACAAACATCTCTGCGTCTTTACTTCCCTGAAACCCGTCATGTCTCCTTCTACCGAGGCCTCATCCAGAGCAGCTGCATCCTTCTGCAAGTCCCTGCAGAAGGATGCAGCTGGGAAGATCCCTGGTGCCTCCCTGCCTCCCTCCCTCCCTTCTTGCATTGCGAGTGACCCCACGCGTCCCTCACAGCCTCTTCAGTCTCCCGCCATCTGGGAAAAGAAACCGGAGCCTCCGAGCACCAGACTGGGTAACAGCTTTCTACAGCAGGCCGTCCCCTCGGCCTCCAAAAAGACTGTAACTTACTCATCCCACACAGCAGCAGCCATAACTTTCTTTATACGCACACACACACACACACACACACACACACACACACACACACACACAAACACACACACACACGCCTACACTCCACACTGACCACTTTGCACAGAAAGCTGCTGCTAATTACTCACCCTGTGGATGCACGTTACTTCTATATTCAGCACATGCTGGTCAGTTTCTGACAGTCATGGAGACAGAGAGTGTTTGTATTTGTGTTTTATTATTGAATGTTAATAACCTGCATCATATCACAGATAAAACTTAAGCATCAGAGCTCTGTTCAGCGCCCTGAACCCTCGCACACTTTAACGTCTCATGTGATTTCAGCGAGTGTCTGAGTGCAGGAGGGTGTGAGGGTTAGGGTTAGGGTTAGCACTTTGTGAGACACTTTCTGTGGACAGTGTGTGTGAGGCTGCTGTTTCAGACTGTGTGTAGGTTACAAGCATCAGTAGTTCTACATACACTGTAAATAAAAAGTCACACTTTGCTTTGTGAACAACCGTTTTGAAGCCGTCGCCATCTTGTTTTTTATGGAACCAGAAGAGACATAAGACGGTGGAGCCAACCGAACACTGAATAACACATGTTTAGGCGACCAAAATGTTACAAATAACTTTCAAACACAAACTGTGAGAGGGTTAATGTTGTACGATGAAAACACGGACAACACCGTGGTAACGACCTGTCAATCACAGGTAGCCCCGCCCTAAAGAGACGCTCTATTTTACTCTAAATATTTCCATAAGTTTCTAAATGAACATCATGTGTTGAAGAAGACTTGAAACTACAGATTGAGACATAAACTCATCAGGAAAATGTTACTGAGGAAATAAATCAAGAGAGAAGAAGAAACATTTTCTCATAGACTTCTATACAACCAGAGGAGTCTCCTCCTACTGGATGTTACAGAGGAGTCTCCTGCTGGATGTTACAGAGGAGTCTCCTCCTGCTAGATGTTACAGAGGAGTCTCCTGCAACTGGATGTTACAGAGGAGTCTCCTGCTGGATGTTACAGAGGAGTCTCCTGCTGGATGTTACAGAGGAGTCTCCTCCTGCTAGATGTTACAGAGGAGTCTCCTGCAACTGGATGTTACAGAGGAGTCTCCTGCTGGATGTTACAGAGGAGTCTCCTCCTGCTAGATGTTACAGAGGAGTCTCCTCCTGCTGGATGTTACAGAGGAGTCTCCTGCTGGATGTTACAGAGGAGTCTCCTCCTGCTAGATGTTACAGAGGAGTCTCCTGCTGCTGGATGTTACAGAGGAGTCTCCTCCTGTTGGATGTTACAGAGGAGTCTCCTGCTGCTGGATGTTACAGAGGAGTCTCCTCCTGCTGGATGTTACAGAGGAGTCTCCTCCTGCTGGATGTTACAGAGGAGTCTCCTCCTGCTGGATGTTACAGAGGAGTCTCATCCTGTTGGATGTTACAGAGGAGTCTCATCCTGTTGGATGTTACAGAGGAGTCTCCTGCTGGATGTTACAGAGGAGTCTCCTCCTGATGGATGTTACAGAGGAGTCTCCTGCTGGATGTTACAGAGGAGTCTCCTGCTGGATGTTACAGAGGAGTCTCCTGCTGGATGTTACAGAGGAGTCTCCTGCTGGATGTTACAGAGGAGTCTCCTCCTGCTGGATGTTACAGAGGAGTCTCCTCCTGCTGGATGTTACAGAGGAGTCTCATCCTGTTGGATGTTACAGAGGAGTCTCCTGCTGGATGTTACAGAGGAGTCTCCTCCTGATGGATGTTACAGAGGAGTCTCCTCCTGTTGGATGTTACAGAGGAGTCTCCTGCTGGATGTTACAGAGGAGTCTCCTCCTGCTGGATGTTACAGAGGAGTCTCCTGCTGGATGTTACAGAGGAGTCTCCTCCTGCTGGATGTTACAGAGGAGTCTCCTCCTGTTGGATGTTACAGAGGAGTCTCTCTGATGTACGAGAGTCCCTGATTTACAGAGGAGTCTCCTCCTGTTGGATGTTACAGAGGAGTCTCCTGCTGGATGTTACAGAGGAGTCTCCTCCTGTTGGATGTTACAGAGGAGTCTCCTGCTGGATGTTACAGAGGAGTCTCCTGTTGGATGTTACAGAGGAGTCTCCTCCTGTTGGATGTTACAGAGGAGTCTCCTGCTGGATGTTACAGAGGAGTCTCCTGCTGGATGTTACAGAGGAGTCTCCTGCTGGATGTTACAGAGGAGTCTCCTCCTGCTGGATGTTACAGAGGAGTCTCCTGCTGGATGTTACAGAGGAGTCTCCTCCTGCTGGATGTTACAGAGGAGTCTCCTGCTGCTGGATGTTACAGAGGAGTCTCCTCCTGCTGGATGTTACAGAGGAGTCTCCTGCTGGATGTTACAGAGGAGTCTCCTGCTGGATGTTACAGAGGAGTCTCCTCCTGCTGGATGTTACAGAGGAGTCTCCTCCTGCTGGATGTTAAAGAGGAGTCTCATCCTGTTGGATGTTACAGAGGAGTCTCATCCTGCTGGATGTTACAGAGGAGTCTCCTGCTGGATGTTACAGAGGAGTCTCCTGCTGGATGTTACAGAGGAGTCTCCTGCTGGATGTTACAGAGGAGTCTCCTGCTGCTGGATGTTACAGAGGAGTCTCCTCCTGCTGGATGTTACAGAGGAGTCTCCTCCTGCTGGATGTTACAGAGGAGTCTCCTCCTGCTGGATGTTACAGAGGAGTCTCCTGCTGGATGTTACAGAGGAGTCTCCTGCTGCTGGATGTTACAGAGGAGTCTCCTCCTGCTGGATGTTACAGAGGAGTCTCCTCCTGCTGGATGTTACAGAGGAGTCCCCTGCTGGATGTTACAGAGGAGTCTCCTCCTGCTGGATGTTACAGAGGAGTCTCCTCCTGTTGGATGTTACAGAGGAGTCTCCTCCTGCTGGATGTTACAGAGGAGTCTCCTCCTGCTGGATGTTACAGAGGAGTCTCCTCCTGCTGGATGTTACAGAGGAGTCTCCTCCTGTTGGATGTTACAGAGGAGTCTCCTGCTGCTGGATGTTACAGAGGAGTCTCCTGCTGCTGGATGTTACAGAGGAGTCTCCTCCTGCTGGATGTTACAGAGGAGTCTCCTCCTGCTGGATGTTACAGAGGAGTCTCCTCCTGTTGGATGTTACAGAGGAGTCTCCTCCTGCTGGATGTTACAGAGGAGTCTCCTCCTGCTGGATGTTACAGAGGAGTCTCCTGCTGCTGGATGTTACAGAGGAGTCTACTGCTGGATGTTACAGAGGAGTCTCCTGCTGCTGGATGTTACAGAGGAGTCTCCTGCTGGATGTTACAGAGGAGTCTCCTCCTGCTGGATGTTACAGAGGAGTCTCCTCCTGCTGGATGTTACAGAGGAGTCTCCTGCTGCTGGATGTTACAGAGGAGTCTCCTGCTGGATGTTACAGAGGAGTCTCCTCCTGCTGGATGTTACAGAGGAGTCTCCTGCTGCTGGATGTTACAGAGGAGTCTCCTGCTGGATGTTACAGAGGAGTCTCCTGCTGCTGGATGTTACAGAGGAGTCTCCTGCTGGATGTTACAGAGGAGTCACACAGCGTTGCCTCACGCTGCGTGGCGTGACGTTGCGTCGCCTCACGTTGGCCAAAAGTCGCATACACAGCGTAAAGACTACAGCCAACGTCAAACTAGCACGTACTTTCTGCGCCTGCGATATAAGTGGATATAACTCTTAATAACATCTATAATCTGTATTCGTCATTCGAAAAGGCCGACCGACGCGAACCAACGGCCGATAATCTGCTCGCTGTGTCCGACCTTCACGCTCTCCACCAGTGAAACGCTGATTCCTCGCTGAGGAGCTGCTCGTTGAGAGGCGCTCACTTAATGGAAAGTGCTTCATTTATCTGCTGGTGTAATGGAGCAGCTAATGTAAGCCCCCGGCTACATGTTGTCTCCCTGCAGAGGAACAAACCTGAGAGAGAAAATGTGGATACAAATCTGGACTAATGTTTCGGAACATGTGACTGCTGGAGCTGATCGAGCGTCTTGCTTCAGCAGAGCTGCTGGTGGAGACGAAAAACACTTTTTGGTTGGAATGGATATATATATATAATATATTTGGAGAAACAGCACATTCCCTTTTTTATCATAACAATTAACGCAGAACAAAACATTTGTTCCATCATACACAATGGTTTATGTCCTATAAATAACAAATCTTAGTACGTAGACGGGTCATGAAAAGGTTCCAGGTTCAGTCCAGTTTCCTCAGGATCTTCTCAGGAGTATTATGGGATACATTCATTGATTTTTCAGATTTCCAGTTTTGCTGCAGTGCATCAGGATGAAGTTGTTGTTACGATGAACCCTCGTTCTACACGAAGCCCACACACGCTGTGACTGTTCATGGCTGATAAATGAATTTGTTCAGGCTCTGTGATCAATACTTAGTTTCACGCGTTCGGAGGTTCAGCGTTGGACTCGCTGCAGAAATACATCACATTATCAAAAGAAAAGTTAAGAGCGATAGCACTTGTCTGCACTTGTGTGTTGTTGGAGCTTCTAACCACAGAGCTGCTGGATGATCTTGGACGCACACCGTTCATGTCTGACCCCGTGTGGAGCTAACTTTGTGCATTGTCTATATTAGCATTATTATTGCTACTAGCTGCTGTTTCAGACTGGACTTACATTGTTAGCTAACCAGAGCTGTCGATGCATCTTTACCTTTTACTACTGGACCCATGCAATCTGGATGTACAGCCATCAGTTACTACTATCTAACAGCAGGGTAAGAATAAGCTAAATGTAGTCTCACTGACGCTACAGTTTACGTTAGCCAGCGCTGTGTTTACTGCGACACTAACCGGAGGCTGTAGTCTGAATCCAAGATGGCAGAAACGAGGAAACGACTCGTATTTTGGTTTCATCCTCGTCACCGTCAGAAATATCACAAGATGGGCCGGAGCTAGCTAGCTGGTTAGCATGCTAATTCCAGAATACATCTTTAACTTATATATTTATGATGACTTTCCCAATAAATATCTGTCCTTCTGTGTCTATCTTCATGTTCTGTTAATATTCTTTAAACAGGATCTGTTGCTTCATTTCTTGCTTTTCAAAAATAACCAGAAGCATCTTTAAGTTCCAGCGGTGGGTCCGTGACATCGGGTTAGATGCTGCTTCTCCAGCGACTCTTAATTCTTTGATAGCTAAATGTTTTTTTACACAATAAAAGCGACACGACTTCCTTTCTTTAACAAAATGCACCTTCTCTGACCCTCTGCCTCTGAAAGCAGAGCTTCGCTATAGAAACAGATTCTGCACTCAGTAACACGGACAGACCAGATTCTTTGAAGCATCAATGTCTCAAACTAAAAAGCCTTTTTTGCTTTAAGAAGTCACATAATTGCTGTGCGTTCATTCTTTCCTTGCAAAGCTTTAACTTCCAACTGCGTCTCTTAACTGGTTGTACATCATTACAGTTGCAATTACTGTCCTAATGACTTTCACATGAGCTTTCTAAAAGCTATAACCATGTTTGGTGATTATCAGTCAGTAGAAAGCACCCGATGTGCTGTAATTAGCCACTGAAATATGTTTTGTACTGCGCTGCATTCTGCTGTAGTGCTCGTAATTATAATTCAGGAGTGAATATTTAGCTGTGCACACTCAGAGTCGAGGACTGCAGACATCTCTTTGCATAATGTGCTGAGTCTCTGCAGCCGGTGAGGAACAGAAGGTGATCAGAGAAGCCCTGAGAGTTTCCTTCTGTGATCCAGAAGTGACATGTTTCTGACAGCTCGGTATGATTAGCAAGAAATGAAAGCTGCTCATTCATTCATACAGGTTCCTGCCTTTTTATTCATGTTCAGGGTTATTACACCCAACAGCTGTGTTGGAGTTGTTATGTGACAAATCTAATCACGTTCATGGGATGAACTTACGTTCTGAAACTCAATCCCAGTATTTTTATATTTAATTTATTAACAGCATCTTTACTTAAAGGAATAGTTCTGGGAAATATTGTGCATATATTTGTATATATAGCCCAGCCTATGTTCAGTTTTACTTTATTAATCCTCATATCTACTTCCATTCTTACCCTTCACAATAAAAGCCCGACACATAGAGTAAGTGTTCAGAGGGAACTCACATCCAGCAGGTTTTAAATGTGTTGAGTGTGTTGCTTTTAGTTTTGAAGAAATTCACATGTCCGTGCCGTTTACTCGTCACCACCGGAGTTTAAAAGGTTTATTTAGACTTATTTGTGATAATGTCTCATAAAATATTATGAAACAAGTTTAAACCTAATTAATTTCTATCTCAGGAACAGATGGTAGTTTGTATTTCATTTGTCAGATTAATGTTTGGACTATATCTTTAAGGTAAAGATTACCATCTGTTCATCACAGCTGTGGATGAGGCAGATTCTCTCATTAATACATACATACATATATATATATATATATATGCGGTGATGAGCTGTGGTCTCAAGGTCTTAGGTGCCTCAAGGGGCGGTAACCCTCGAACACCGTGGTGGACCCCGGTGGTCAGGGAAGCCGTCCGACTGAAGAAGGAGTCCTTCCGGGTTATGTTATCCGGGAGGACTCCGGAAACAGTTGCAGGGTATCGAAGGACTAGAAGGGCGTGTCAGAGGCAAAGCAGCGGGTGTGGGAGAAGTTTGGAGAAGCTATGGAGAAGGACTTTCGGTCGGCACCAAGGTGCTTCTGGAAAACCATCCGGCACCTCAGGAGGGGGAAGCGAGGAACCATCCAAGCTGTGTACAGCAAGGGTGGGACCCTGCTGACTTCGACAGAGAAAGGTTATCGGCCGGTAGAAGGAGCACTTTGAGGAACTCCTGAATCCGACTAACACGCCCTCTATGGTAGAGGCAGAGCTGGAAGCTGATGGGGGATCATCATCAATTCCCCTGATGGAAGTCACTGAGGTAGTCAAACATCTCCACAGTGGCAAAGCCGCAGGTGTTGATGAGATCCGTCCAGAAATGCTGAAGGCTTTGGGTGTTGAGGGGCTGTCTTGGTTGACACGCCTCGTCAACATTGCGTGGAAGTCTGGGACAGTGCCTAGGGGTTGGCAGACCGGGGTGGTGGTTCCCCTATTTAAAAAGGGGGACCAGAGAGTGTGTGCCAACTACAGGGGTATCACACTTCTCAGCCTCCCTGGTAAAGTCTACTCCAAGGTACTGGAAAGGAGGGTTCGGCCGGTAGTCGAACCTCTGATTGAAGAGGAACAATGCGGATTCCGTCCTGGTCGTGGAACAACGGACCAACTCTTTACTCTCGCAAGGATCCTGGAGGGGGCCTGGGAGTACGCCCATCCGGTCTACATGTGTTTTGTGGATCTGGAAAAGGCGTATGACCGGGTCCCCCGGGTGATACTGTGGGAGGTGCTGCGGGAGTATGGGGTGAGGGGGTCACTTCTGAGGGTCATCCAATCCCTGTACACCCAAAGCGAGAGTTGTGTCCGGATACTCGGCAGTAAGTCGGACTCGTTTCCAGTGAATGTTGGCCTCCGCCAGGGCTGCGCTTTATCACCTATCCTGTTCGTGATTTAATGGATAGGATATTGAGGCGTAGTCGTGGAGGAGAGGGGTTGCAGTTCGGTGACCTGAGGATCTCATCGCTGCTCTATGCAGATGATGTGGTCCTTATGGCATCATCGGTCTGTGACCTTCAACAGTCACTGGATCGGTTTGCAGCCGAGTGTGAGCAGTTGGGATGAGGATCAGCACCTCAAAATCTGAGGCCATGGCTCTCAGCAGGAAACCGGTGGATTGCCTACTCCGGGTAGGGAATGAGCCATTACCCCAAGTGAAGGAGTTCAAGTACCTCGGTGTCTTGTTTGCGAGTGAGGGGACAATGGAGCGAGAGATTGGCCGGAGAATCGGAGCAGCGGGGGCGGTATTACAGTCACTTTACCGCATCGTTGTGACGAAAAGAGAGCTGCGCCAGAAGGCAAAGCTCTCAATATACCGGTTGATCTTCGTTCCTACCCTCACCTATGGTCATGAAGGCTGGGTCATGACCGAAAGAACGAGATCACGGGTACAAGCGGCCGAAATGGGTTTTCTCAGACGGGTGGCGTCTCCCTTAGAGATAGGGTGAGAAGCTCAGCCATCCGTGAGAGACTCGGAGTAGAGCCGCTGCTCCTTTACGTTGAAAGGAGCCAGTTGAGGTGGTTCGGGCATCTAGTAAGGATGCCACCTGGGCGCCTCCCTAGGGAGGTGTTCCAGGCACGTCCAGCTGGGAGGAGACCCTGGGGAAGACCCAGGACTCGGTGGAGAGATTATATCTCCTCACTGGCCTGGGAACGCCTCAGGATCCCCCAGTCGGAGCTGGAGGATGTGGCCCGGAGAAGGGAAGATTGGGGTTCCTTACTGGAGCTGCTACCCCCGCGACCCGATCTCAGATAAGCGGTAGACGATGGATGGATATTATTATTATTATTATTATTTATAGGCAAAATATACTTTTAAGGCCGTTTACTACTTTGGTTTTATTGGTTGCTTCAGAGCCAGCGAGGCTGACGTGTAAAACATGAAGAAAAGAATTGAAAGTGTTTTTTTGCCTTTACATTCGTTCTCTGTACAAAGAACTCGTTGAGGTACAAATAAGTTTTTACAAACTACATTTCTCTTTTAGACTAAAGAAAACAAATCTTTCATCTGAACATCGACACGTTTACATACGTTGTTTAAGATACTGGACATTGTATAAACTGCTTCTCTTACAGGGGTGAGGTTACTGCAGAGGCCTCAGCAGCACGTCTGACACACACACACACACACACACACACATGTCACAGTCTGCAGTCTTTCCTCGTCATCGTAATCCTGCGAGTACAGGATCATCTGACGGTTGTGCTTTTCCTCGCGTCTCGTCCCGTATTAGACTTATCTTGAGAAGATTATGCTGCTGACTTCATGTGCAGCGGGGGCTTCATGCTCCACACATTTGCATATTGCTGGAATGTCGACGAGTGAAACTTTGAGACTTAATGTGAAAATATGACTTCGTGTTGATCTTGTGCCGACGTTACTCTTCAGTTGAAGCCTCACGAGAAAATGTAATTCTTAAAGATTATTAATGCAATCATGTGATTGATAGTCAGCCAGCAGGACTTTGGATACTCAAATTGTACATAAAGAAAAGCTGGTTAAAAAAAAGGAGGAGTCGCCTCTACTGAACCCACAGAGCTCCACAAACACTTTCCTTAAGGGACAAATAATGTGATGTGGCTTCTTTCTTGTTCTCTGCCACTTCCTTCCAGCACGTGACATGAGCACCGGTCAGGACTGTTCCTGTGATCCTGCTGACAAACACACAAACAAACCAAAAGCATTAACAATCACAAAAATGTGCACTTCTCCACAAACTTTACATCAACAACATGAAACATGTTTCCTGACCAGCAGAGCGACTAAATAATAAACCAGCTGGTGAGTAAAGTGTAACAGTAACAACTGAAGAAATGTAAGAGCATTGGACAGAAACACAACTTCAGATGAATGCTACAGTTATGCTAACACGTTAGCCGTTAGCCAGAACAACTTCCCATTGTAGAAATAGAACAGAATGATATATAACTTAATGAACTTAAAGTGTACAACATTGATAGTACGTCAAGTGTTTTGTTTTGAAACTCACCTTTCCCTCTCGTTCCAGGTCACTTAACTTCCTGCCTTGTGTGTTTTCCAGCTTCTGTGATGGTCTGCCCCGCCCCTGATTGTTGTCACCTGTGTCCCCTTACCTCATGTATAAATAGTCCAGTCTCCTTGTCTTGTGCCAGTTCGTCTTGTAAACTTAATCAAGTGTATGTTTCTTGTAAATGGGATTTTGAGTCGTGTATTTTGGATCCTATGTTTTTTCGTTCTGTGGTTCGTGACACAGAGTGTATAAGGTTTTAGAAAGAAATCAATTAATGTATCTTTTAAAAAGGCAAATATTATTAGTTTATCTTGTTATTGTCGTATGATATTTAAAGTGTAATGTCAATGAGTGTCAATCTAGTGCTTGATAGAGTTCTTTGCTTCACGTTTAAAGACAAAACCCTGAGCTCAGTATTCTTTGCCACTCGATGGTGCACGACCTCTCTGTGGGAGCTCTCAGTGTGTTGCTCATGGTGTGCGGCCATGTCAAGTGTTATTAATGTTGGACTGGGGAAGTGAGAAGAGCCACTACAGCTGCAACTGTCAGTGCAGGCGATGCACTGCAGAGGTTATTACAGCAAACATCAGGGGAAACAGTTTGCTCTGCACGCCGGCAGAATCTGTCCATCCGGCTGAGAGGCTCCACACTCCTACAGCGACCGTGTACAAGCCTGAACACTGAAGCATTCTGGGACGTCCAATTAAAGTCTGTTTTGATCGACGTTATATTAATCAATGGGTTGATTATGTGTTCTTCCAAGGAGCAGACGTTATATGTTCACCTCCTGTTTGCTTTGACCTCAAACTGCAGCTTCGAATGACCTTGAGCACATTCATGTTCCCAGAAGAGTCGAACCGTTTGAGTTTGGCGTCCAAACTGACGCTTTTGTTCAAAGCAACTCAAAATAAGTGTAAACAATCAGGAGGAAACAAAACTCCTGCAGGTTCATCAGCTTCAAACAGGTGCAATCCTTTAAGTGCAGAACAATAACTTATAATAAGCCAAACTG
The DNA here is from genome assembly GCF_900634415.1 of Cottoperca gobio. Classification (NCBI taxonomy): domain Eukaryota; kingdom Metazoa; phylum Chordata; class Actinopteri; order Perciformes; family Bovichtidae; genus Cottoperca; species Cottoperca gobio. The sequence continues at coordinate 21,812,812 of NC_041365.1, forward strand.
ATGTAAATGCAACATACAGAAACAATAGAAAAACAATTAAAGCACTGGCCTTACATAAGCTAAACCGATGTTAGTGCTACATACAGAACGTTTCTTAGTAGAATACACTTTACTATGAAGGGTGTGTATTTGTGCCGAACCATCACAGTCTGGAGGTCCCGCTGAACGCACACTACACGGTATATAGACTGATGCACGTTATGTTATGTTACCAGAGTGTTCACAAGTTCTGCTTTTAGCCGCACGCCGTTAGCACCATGTGCTGCCGTTAGCACCATGTGCTGCCGGTAGCACCATGTGCTGACGTTAAATAATAATAATTTTGCATAAGAAGCAGGAGAAATTATCTCGCTTCTCTTTTTCCAGTGAAGGGATTTGACTGTTTGATTCAATGCAACCTTTATGCAATTATCCTCCATAAGGTGCATTAAACCTTCGGACATCCTGTCAGCGTCTAAGTACAGAAGTCTATTCTCTTCTTGCAGGTGGAAACGTGACGAGGAGATTCGTCGGTATTTCAGTGCTGCGAAGTGTTAATGAACTGTAAATGACAGAGAAGGTGTTTCTCATTCTCTCACACTGAAGTCAGGCAGAGGGTGAATGTGAGAGTCTTCCCCGAGGGCAGGATGAGGAGATCAGAGGCTGAAATGGTTGGATAATCATGTCTTCTTCATATTTAATTGCTGTTTGAAGGCAGGCCAAATTTAGCCCCTTTATCAGCAGTGTGTGTGTGTGTGTGTGTGTGTGTGTGTGTGTGTGTGTGTGTGTGTGTGTGTGTGTGTCAGTGTTGTCTTTGTAATTGATCTGTTAACAGACTTAATTAGAGAAACTCACAGACATGTTGTTGCTTCAGTCTTTGCTTTTATGTAACTAAAGACTTTTCTAACCATGACATCATTATACATTATTTTTAATCTTATTCTATTTTATATGTTTATATTTGACTTGACTTGACTCTTGCAATATTTCATTTCTTTTCTTTTTCATCTCAAGGCTTTCGTTGCCAAGCTTAAGCTTTTGTTCAGAGGACAATAAAACTCTGATGAATGTACACATTAAACCTTTATACAATCTTAAGGTTATTGTCTACATTTAAGACGAACATACCATCTTCGATTCTGCCAAAGAATGTAAATCATAAAGTCTAAAGCTCGACCTGCTGCACAGTTCATTCCACTTCGTAATATGAACGTGGGTAACTGAACGTGCTTCTGGAGACACCCTCAAGTGGCCATTCGAGGAACTGCAGTTCGTTAGCGCTTCCACTTTGGCTTCATTTCTCAGCCTGAGGTTTACGCCTGGTAGGATGTAAATTTAATAAGAGGTCTCATAGAGGGTGATATGCAATGTGGAATGTTTAGCTCAATGGTCATTAAAACACTACTTTTCATTAGGTTTTAAAATAAGGAAAGAAATGTTATCCAATGCTAATGAGCACATTAGAACTCGTCCTCTGGTGACCTTGAATATCCTTTAAAAATGTCATGAAAATCTGGCAAGTCTTTGTGAAAATATCTGCATCAAAGCAGCAGACGGATGGATCACGAGATACAAACATAGATGTGGAAGTTAGCTGAATAAATATGATGCATTTACAAACATTCATAAATAGATGTCTGTCCTTTCTATCTTCCTTGAGCGGATATAAAAAGCGAACATACTGTCTCTGATCAGCGCCAGTGAAAGACGTCCCTCCATCTGTGCCGTCAGGCGCTCGGCGCGGATCGACCACGAGCCTCTGCTAACCCGCTATCGGAAAGCATGAGAACAGCTCGATAACACGTTATCTGATGGTCATGTTGATGTTCAAAGAAACATTGAATCCAAATTCAATATATTAATAATTCATGAACGAGTCGATAAATATGTGTTGAATTATCAGGAAGGGCAGAATTATGATGACATATTATGAAATACTCTTTGTCTGTTAGTCAGCTTTAATCTACCTTTAAATCTGCAGGTCCTTTAAAATATATATTATTTATCTCTCCTTAATGTGCTTATTCATTCTATGACATTTTGTTTATTTTCTACTTATTATTATTTTGTTGATTGTTTTTTCATCACATCAATAATTGCAAAGTAGAAAACTTGTTTTTTATGCATAAATCCTGTAAAATATAAACATAAACTCTGTTTTACCTTTTTATTGCTATTGTTCCGAAGGCCCAGTATTAGTAATTACATTTTTATTTATTATTAATACATTATTTATCTAATATATGATTATTATTTCTATGAATTTTGATTTATTTTTTACTTATTATTATTATTATTATTATTATTATTTTATTATTACTTTAATAATTTTTTGCTTTTTTCCTGACATAAAAAACTTGCTTTTGGTGTTTTCTTTGTTCTGTTTTATTTATACTGTATGAAAATAAATCTGTTTGTATTTAGAACAAAGCACACTGATTCACAAAATGATTCAATAAATAAAAAGTTGAATATATATATATATATACGTTTATTTAAATGATCTGTATCACAGCCAAAATATTCTGTTGGGCTTCTGTGTGTGTAAATATTTGTAACATTAATGAAAATTGTAAATGAAAAGTCACCGAGTAACATTTGAACAGGAAGCATTGTTTATAACGAGCAGAGAAAATCCTCCGAAGCATTTCTTGTGCTTCCCTTTCCTTCCACATGCAGCATATCATTATCTGCAGGCTGCAGGATCACTGACCTGCTGCTGGAGACGGGAACAAACCCTGACCTTGTTTCCTGCGAGTTACATGGAAGTGCTCTGTGTCTTGTCCCTCAAAGAACCTGGAGACACTCTGGAGAGTCTCGGGAGCGCAGTGGAGACGGGTGTTGGTCCTCACACTGCGGGATAATGACACATCTTGTGCTAATGATCCTTTTGGAAATATACTTGTGGTAATAAATGAGCAGTTCATTGCCAGAGTTGCCAGGGGATTTAAAAGACAATACCAAGCATCAACATAAGCTGATGTGTGAGTACAGCATGTGAACCCGAGGAACCATGACACATATTTCAGCTGTAATCACAATAAGAAGCTAAATAACTTAGTTTAAATATCACGTTGACAACACGCGTATCAAATTGGGCATCTGGGTTTATTTCTGGATGGATGGAGTTTACTACTTTATAACAAACTTTAGTTAAAAAAAATCTAAACTTTAAAAATACGCGTTTACAGAGAAAGTGAGCCAAACATTTCAAATGTATTTTTTTACTTTTTATTTATTGACAATGTTGTGCTTACATGTGCTTTGCTCCAAATACAAATTGTTTTCACACAGTATTAATAAAACTAAACAAAGAACAGGCCATAACTTATGCTTCAAATCCAAAAGCAGGTTTTTTTTTATGTGAGGAAAAAAGCAAGAAATTTCATCCTGCAAGTCTGGTTTTAAAAACGTTCACTGCAATATTTGGGGTCCCTCAGGGAGCGTCTGGGGGACCTCAGCAAATTGGAAGGGACGAGAAAGGATAATGCAATTTTTTTTATTTATTTTTATTAAAATCGAATTATTATTATTTATTATAATCCTCCTAATATAATTATTAAATATTTTGAAATACAAATGTAATTATTATAGCAATAATAAGATTAAAGACAATATTTTAATATTTTACTTTTTTTTACATATACCGTATCGGATATACAGAACATTGAACTGTTGCACAGCACAATCTCTCTCTTGCATATTTATGCTGTTTATAATAAATATTTTTCTAATAAATAAACTTCTTATCAACCCATATCAGTTTCTGGTTTAAAATAACTTCAAGTTTTTATTAATTAGGTTAAATAGATACAGATAATTTATTAGGTTGAACAGAAACTAGTCCATGCATTTGTTACTTCAAGGCTGGATTACTGCAACTCATTGTTATCAGGTTGTCCCAAAAAGTCGCTTAAGACTCTTCAGTTGATCCAAAATGCAGCGGCACGTGTATTGACAAGAACAAGGAAACGGGATCATATTACTCCTGTATTAGCTGCTCTGCACTGGCTCCTGGTAAAATACAGAATAGAATTCAAAATCCTTCTCCTGATTTACAAAGCAATTAATGGTCAGGCTCCAGCATATCTTAAAGATCTCATAGTACCTTATAAACCAACTAGAGCATTACGCTCCCAGACTGCAGGGTTACTTGTGGTTCCTAGAGTCTCTAAGAGTACAATGGGAGCCAGAGCCTTCAGCTATCAAGCTCCTCTCCAGTGGAACCAGCTTCCAGTTTGTGTTCGGGAGGCAGACACCCTCTCCACATTTAAGAGCAGGCTAAAGACTTTCCTTTTTGATAAAGCTTATAGTTAGGGCTGGCTCAGGCTTGCCTTGGATCAGCCCCTAGTTATACTGCTATAGGCTTAGACTGCCGGGGGACACCTCCCTGCTCTCTTCCTCTCTCGTCCCCTCCCTCTCTTCTTCTCCCTCTCTCTTCTCCCTCTCTATCCTGTATACATTTATGTAAATGTATGTTACTAACTCATCATCCGGGGCATCATCCCCGGAGTGTCTGTCTCTCATGTGGCAGGTTACCACTGATAAAGTTTACGTCAGGATCATGAATCGTGGCTGCGCCTGCTGCCCTGGTCCTGCTGGACACCGGGAAGCCTTATTGACATTTTCCTGGATTCATCCAAACTTTCTCTTTTTCAACACAACATCACTTCTGTCAAATGTTGTATTTGTACTATGTTGTTTATCCTGTACACACGACATCTATTGCATGTCTGTCCGTCCTGGGAGAGGGATCCCTCCTCAGTCTCTCCCTGAGGTTTCTAACATGTTCCCCCTTTAATTATGGGGTTTCTTTAGGAAGTTTTTCCTTGTGCGATGCGAGGGTCTAAGGACAGAGGGTCTAAAGACAGAGGGTCTAAGGACAGAGGGTCTAAGGACAGAGGGTGTAAGGACAGAGGGTCTAAGGATAGATGGTCTAAGGACAGAGGGTCTAAGGACAGAGGGTCTAAGGACAGAGGGTGTAAGGACAGAGGGTCTAAGGACAGATGGTCTAAAGACAGAGGGTCTGAGGACAGAGGGTCTAAGGACAGAGGGTCTAAGGACAGAGGGTGTAAGGACAGAGGGTGTAAGGACAGAGGGTCTGAGATCATTTATTGGGTTAAACAGATACAGATAATGGTCTACTCGCTCATCCCTGATCATTATACACTTTATTGAGAGCAGAGCTCCACCAAACATCTTCATGTGCTCGGTGGATTATGGAAAACTGTATGATTGACGTTATTTAACAGCACTTGGCTGGAAGCTGTATTCCTGCGTATGCATGTCTTTGGTTTGGCTGCGGGTGAAGAATGATTGGCTGCCAGGCGGACGGCCGTGGCCTGGATTTGTAGGAATGTGCGGTGCTGTGACCTGGTCATGAGCAAATACCACTCATAACTTAAATATTCCACGTCACAGTTTCACATTCTTCTACAAGAGGAAAGCTGAGATGTTATATTATATTAATCATAAGAAGTCTGTCATAGATGCAGCGTTTAGATATACTGTATAGATGAACAGTGTCTGTAATCCCTGGTATGTTACATGACACCAGCAGCTGTGGGTCCTTCAAATAATCTGCCCCCCCCCAACAGCAGCACACCCACAGTACTGCTTCTAAAAATAATAATATATGTCAGTACAATAACTGTCCTTTGGAAATGAATTGTCATTAACACACACACATGCAAGATATATTGCCTGCCTGCAAATAATGATGACTTCCCATTCATGGTGAAGAGCACAGCTGCATCAAGCTGCTGCAGTTAGCCACAACACCACCAGGAAACTAGGTGATTCTCCTTTCAAAATAAAAGCAGAGAATCTCTTTGGGGCGCTACCACGAGTTATCTGAAAGGCAGGTTAGCTATTTTATACGACGTCGTATCTCCTGTTGAGGATTCGTCAACCAGATAATTCAATTATGTTGTAATAGAAGTCCCATGGAGCTAAAGAAAAGTTACACGAGGGGCCACCTCCGGGTCTGAAGACTGAAGCCAATCGTAAACCTGCATTCTCTGTAACATCCAGCAGGGGGCGACTCCACTGGTCAGATTGTATAGAAGTCTATGAGAAAATGTTTCTACTTCTCTCTTGATTTATTACCTCAGTAACATTTTCCTGATGAGTTTATGTCTCAATCTCTAATTTCAAAGTTGTTACCACAGCGTTGTTCAGGGTTTGGTTTTACTAAAAGACATTCTAGGGCAGGGCTGCCCAAAGATGTTTTAGTGTGAAACAATTCAATTAGGAAACTTGGGATCATTTTGTATCTTAATACAATACAGAAGGTGTTTGCTTTTACCATTAGGTACAGCTTTAGTCCTCTAAGGGAAAAGGTTTGGACACCTCTGCTCCAAGGAGTCGGCTGTTCATTTGGTTTCATGCATGTTTTTGCCAAAAGTAGCATCTAATTAATATCACAGTAAACTTGAATTTTGGATGCACCATGTTAACCAAGCTAGCTAGCTACAGCACCTGGCCCCGCCGGGCCTCGCGCCTCCACAGCTCCAACCTCTCGTCCAAACATTATCTTGTGTGCTTTAAAATCTTCTTTTACAATCAAGAGCCACATGGTGGGATATCAAGATGTTTCTCTAAACTTAACATAAGTTTTTATGTCTAAACATACATACGTTCTCTTCTTCTGGCTCTGCGGAGAAGCCGAACAATGTTCATGCATTTAGGGCAGAAAACACACTATACATCTTTTTATTATTTTATATAACAGGAGAAGCTCAAGAACAAAACCTAAAAACATTTGTATTCATATTCAATTAATTCTCCCTTTTTATATAATTAATCTACCGATTTGCATTAGGCTTTACACTGAAAGTTGGGACCGGAAGTAGTGTTGTCTTTCCCGGTGACTTGACACACAGAACCCCTCCCTTTCTCCCCATTCACTCCTGTGCAGTGTTTTATACTGAAAGGTAAAAGATGCGAATTCACACTGCGACTTGTGCATCAGTGTGCGGATACTTGAGCAGGCAGGCTGCCCTCCCAGCCTGTCTCTCCGGCTTCATGTGATGAACGTTTCCCCCCCCAGCAGCTGATGTCTGTGTCTGCAGGTGAGGAGACTTGTCGCCTGTTGCTCATCTGCCTGTCTGCTGTCTGTCCTCCGCTATGGTGGCTGCCTTTATACATTTCTGCATGCAGGAACAGGTTTCCATGTATTTGATCTATAATGTAGATATTGAATGAATATAAATGTGTACTTGTGTTTGGCATTGTTGCATTCTGTTTTTCTTCATAATGAGACAACATTAGGCTGTGATATGGTGTCGGCAGTTCAGGTAGGCTGGTGCGTGATGTTTTCACAGGGAAAGTCCTGCCAGACGCCATTAAAAAAAAACAATTTAATGTTTCTTTGATTGTTACCAAAATGACACAAGATATAAAATAAAATAAAACGAGGATTTCAAATGTTTAAAAGCCATGCATTTATTCGGCATATAAAGAAGTCACAATCGGCTCATTATTCTTTGCAAAATTCCAACTTTATTCCTGCTTGTCCTGCTGTTTATTGCGATCTTTTCCTAATAAAATGCTCCGCGGAGGGCGGTAGCGACCAATGCGAACTATATATAAAAGTTAAAATTCTATTAAAATAATTGTTGCTTTGTGTTTCTGGTGTATGCCGACATTTAATGTGGGGCCTATGGATTCAGAATCTGCGTTTTATTTAGCTAGAAATCCAACTGTTGCTTGTCAGTAAAGACGGATATATTAAAATGGCAAATTATTAAAAGGAGTTTTGCGTGACGTTCTTTGCATTTATGAGGCGAGTCGGGGCCACAGTTGAGTTTTATTACACTGGAATCTCTGATAACATTTGGTCTGTTTGTGAAGCTAATTGTTGCGTAAACTGCTGCTGTTTGCTCAGGTCATAGACACAACAGGCTGTGTTTGCAAAGCCATGTCTGTCATATGATAGCTTCACATCAAATGCATGCGGCAATTCCATAGTTGTGTTCAAGGCAGGAAGGTCTTCCTCATGTGAGGCAACAGCTGTCCCCTGCAGACCTGGGGGGCACCCTGGTCAGAGGGGCTCTGTTGATTCATATTTGGTTATTCAATGCAGCCACATTGTGAAGGTGGCAACCAGACTCCTGGGGGTCGAGGTAAACATCACAACACTCATGGATTCCCCTTCATCTTTGATTTGAAGCCTGAATGTCAATTGGTATTCAGATCCAAGGCTATCAATCATTTTTAGAAATGGCTCATTTCTCTATGGACCCTGGTGGGAGAACATTGTTGGAATAACCACTTCCAAATGCCGAAATTAAAATGAATAGCCAGTGATTTTGCTTGTGTAGAGGCCGAACTGAAGAGGTTAAATCTGTGTGCTGACATACTTTACCTCTGATACAGTTTGTGGATTAGCATGTAATGCTAAATGGATTATATGAAGATGAGGAGACTTTGTGTCCAGGATTATTTTCACTGTCAGATGTCTTATTTTGTCTCTCAAACTTCGAAAACTCAAAGATATATGATTTACAACCGACCCAGGAAAAGCAGAAAATCCTCGCAATTGAGCAAAAACCAGAAGAAGTTTAAATAATGAATCAAATATCAAAATATTTGCACATATGAATCAACTAATCGTTTCATCTTTATCTGCCAACACGCATCTCTAGGATTCACTTGGGAATTGATGAATTTATTATTCTGAGAATTGTGGCAAAAAGATCTAAACATGGCTCCAATTTCCACAAATACATACGTGTCGTAAAACCTTTTTATTTTATAAGTCACAGTTCGTGTTTACTGACGTCGGTGCCGTCTCGGCATCCTCTTAGTCAAGGAGAACAATGTTGTTGAGTTTTCTTTAACCGATGAACTCTGCTGCTGGTGAAACAGTAAAACCAAAGCAGAGCTGAAAGACACTAAAGGGCTCCTCAGCTTTAAAGACAACATATGGGTTGATTGGTAAAAGTATTTATAAATAACAAATCTGTGCTGGCAGTTAAACATTTTAACCTTAATAACATTAAGCCCCTTAAATCACCTGTTGGCTCACACACAGAATGTAATCCCTCACCCTCCCAGGCGAGGTGATCTGACCTTTCACCGTCGCACCTTGAATATCATTGAAGCCGTTTTGCTGTGAGGTTTTGGAGCTTGTGATCTGTCAGCTGTGCGAGCCCGGCCCCGGGTCCTCCTTCTCAGAAGAAGCTCAGACATCCTGATTGCATCCTATTTTTCCCTCCTTTTAAAAGCAGTACCAGCGATTACCAGAGACATGAAGTGATGCTGCACATGAATCGTGTTCCAATGTTGTGCAACAGATGATGTAGAGTTCCAGTTTTCCAATGCAGCTCAATGTCAAACTAACAGTTTGACATTTCAAGCTTTAAAAGTACAAAACACATAATGCCACTCGGGGGCTCTCAAAAGACAGCGTAGTAGAGGCTCATGGGAGTTTGTCACTGCAGCTTGTCACGATTAGATGACTTTCATCGTTCAGGATCTTTTTACCGGGAGCCGAATCCTGAATCCACGAATAAAGAAGTTTCACGTTAAAAATCAGTTTTTCCTCGATGGAAGCAGGACGGAGCGGCTACGAGCTAACGGCTAACGCTAGCTCAGCTTGTTTCTCTGAGAACTTCAGATCCAGACGTTCAGGACTGAAATCCTTCATCCTTCTAATATAGAGTTAAAAACACCAGGATGTACAAAGTGTCTTAAAACTGGAGAAACAGTTTATGAAGCTTCTGGCTACAAACACAACGCTGACGCTGCTCAGAGGGGAGACGACGCCGTTACACGCACAGATTGTAGGTTTGAAATTGTTTTTAGACATTTTAATGTTGAGTCTGAACACCCTCGACTTCTAAAATCTAAGTTGAGCTCAGAAACTAAAAATGACTTGTTTTGTTCTGCAACTCAACAAACCAGCGCTGACGGATGACCAGTTTTTCCAACCGTGCCCGTACGTCTGTAATATTCTATATTCTAATGTAGCGCGTGTGCAGGAGTCCCAGCGGACACACCTCCACCTGTCTCTAACATTTATAAGTCTATCTCGCAGAGAATCCAGTAAAAACAATTAAAATGTTAAAGTGAGTAAGTTGAGTTCTGAAATCCCTCGATAGCTTTTTTAATTACACTCAGCAACATTGTTGTGTCTCTGTGAACGGGACATTTCATTTGTTTTCCCATGTCAGCCTTGAATCATTAGGCACCTTAATGTGATGGGAGTGGGAGGTTTCATAGCTCAGGCCAAGAATCCTTGAAATACTGGAAGAACAATTGAACTTGTGCGTAGGCTTCGCTGTAAAAGACGTTTCCGCTGCACTCTGCTTGACACTCTGTGTAGGAACCAATTTCTTCCTACCTTTCAAAAAGGAGTATTATACGAATCCCTCTGTGTGAGGAGTCCACTCGTAACTCGCTCTGTTCACTGTGGGGCTTAACCAAAGATGCAAGATGGAGAATTTCAGATAAGTTGATAGTTTTAAGTACGGGAGAAGTGTTCGCCCCGCAGCTGAGACGAGATGGGGGGGGGAGCCTGCAGGTCAGCAGGTTACATTGAATTGTGCCTCGCGAGGAAGAGGAGGAGAGAGAAGCTCTTCTCTTAAATGTTTAATATCGAATGATGGAAAAGAGGTTGAGGATGTCATCACACTTTGAAGTCTTCCTGTCCACAGCAGTACACACAGGAAGTACACACAGGAAGTACACACAGGAAGTACACACAGGAAGTACACACAGGAAGTACACACAGGAAGTACACACACAGGAAGTACACACAGGAAGTACACACAGGACGTACACACAGGAAGTACACACAGGAAGTACACACAGGAAGTACACACAGGAAGTACACACAGCAGTACACACAGGAAGTACACACAGGAAGTACACACAGGAAGTACACACAGCAGTACACACAGGAAGTACACAACAACACAAAACACTCATTTGTTTTGTTCCAAAATGAAAATATAACTTTAAAATATTCATAAAAGCATTTTTAGGAAACGTTATGACAACAAGGCGATTCTGGATAAAAGAAACTGACAATAACTGTTAACGCCGCTTAACGGTCACGCTAACTACGTTATTGAAATATCGTACGATATATGGACACAACCTTGATCAATTTAACTTTATTGCACGTTATGCGGACACAATCTTGATCATTTTACGTTATCGATTTATCCTACGATATATTGACAACTTCAATCATGTTGACGTCATCAGCTTATCGTAGGATATGTGGACACGACATCAGTGACTCCACTTTGCTGCTGTGGCGAGTGTGTGTTCGTGGTGATGACGCTACGTGTGGAGCTCGCAGGCAGAAGATGAATCCGGCTCTGAAACACTTGTCAGAAGTCTTTTCTTGAGATTTGTTAACGGTACGTAATATCTAGAATATCTTTAAACCTTTTTATAGGAATATTAAATCTAAGATAACTTTAGGATCATATAGCAGAAGTGAGACTTCACACAGGAACATATTCATATCATTTAAAGGCCCTCTAGCTAATGGCTCCAAATTCCATTTGACAGCTCAATCTCGTGTCGCTGGCTGCGCGGCTCCGGGGGGGGGGGAAAGGTTTCACTTTGGTCCGGACTGAAATATCGGATAGATTTCTCTGACATTTGAACACATCTATGCTGCCCTGAAGATGAATCCTAATGACTACGGTGACTTTTACTCTAGTACCACCATAAGGTTGACACTTATTGTGGAGTCATAGACGTAGGTTGCGGGGGGGATTTGCATTTGTCCCCCCCCTCCAGTAAAATCATGAAAGTAGCAGAGGACTTCTATTTTGAAGAACCACTAGAACACGACTTCGTGAAAAGCAATGATTGTAATTTGTCATAAAACGGGAAGAGAAGGAGAGGAGAAGAAGAAGGAGAAGGAGGAGAAGGAGAAGAAAAGAGGAAGAAGGAGAAGGAGAAGAGAAGAAGGAGAAGAGGAAGAAGAGAGAAGGAAAAAGAGAGAGAAGGATAGAAGAAAAAGAGAAGGGAGAGAAGAACTAATTCCGGAAGGCGAGAAGGAGAGGATAGGCACCCAGAGAAGCTTGAGAACGAAGAGCTTCCTCTGCTCCTCTCTTTCTGTTTGCCCGCCCCCTCTTTCCCTCGTCTGACGAGGGGAGAGGAGGAAGAAAAAGGAAGAAAAGAAGAGAAGAGGGAGAAGAAGAAGAAGGCAGGAGGAAGAGGAGAGAAGGAGGAAGGAGGAAGAGAAGGAGAGGAAGAGGAGAGAAGGACGGAGAGAAGAGAGGAGAAAGAGGAGGAGAGGGAAGGAGAAGAGGAAGGAGGAAGAGGAAGAGGAGGAAGAGAAGGAGAGGAGAGGAGAAAGAGAGGGGAGGAAGGAGGAAGTAGGAAGAGGAAGAGAAGAAGCAAGCAAGAGAAGAAGGAGAGAAGAAGAGCGCCAGGCGGAAGAGGAAGAAGAGGAAGAGGAAGAGAACGAAGAGGAAGAGGACAGGGAAGAAGCGAGAGGAGAGAAACGAAGAAGAAGGAGAGGAGGAGAGGACAGAGGAGAGGAGAGAGAGAAGAGAAGGGGAGACGAGGAGAGGGAGAGAGAGGAGAGAAGGAAGCGAGGAAGAGAGCAAGGAAAGAGACGGAGAAGGAGAGGAAGAAGAGGAGTGAGGAGACGCGAAGGAGGGGAGAGGGAAGGGAGGAGAAGAGGAAGGAAGAGAGGAAAAGGAAGAAGAAAAAGAGAAGAAGGGGAGAGAAGGAGAGAGAAGAAGGAGAAGAGAGAAGAAGAGAGAAGGAGAGAGAAGGAGAAGAAGGAGAAGGAGAAGAAGGAGAAGAAGGAGAAGAGAGAGAGAAGGAGAGAGAATAAGGAGAAGAGAGAAGATGAGAGAAGGAGAAGAAGAGAGGAGGAGAAGAAGGAGAGAGGAGAGCAGGAGATGGAGAGAACGGAGGAGAGGAGAAGAAGGAGGAAGAGCAGGGACGGGATGAAGAATGAAGAGGAGATTAGGAGAAGAGATAAGAAGGAGGAGGAAGAAGATGAAGAGGAGATAAAAGAAGGAGGAGGAAGAAGAAAGGAGAAGAGAAGGAGGAAGGACGAAGAAGGAGGAGAGAGGGAGCAAGAAGGAGGAGAAGGAGGAATACGAAGGAGAGGAGAGGAAGAAGGAGGAGATAAGAAGGAGGAGGAAACAGGAGAGGGAGAATAAGAAGGAGGAGAAGAAGAGGAGGAAGAAGGAGGAGAGGAGTGAGAAGAAAGGAGGAGGAGAGAGGAGAAAGAAGAAGGAGAAGAAAAGAAGGAGGAGAAAGAGGAGAGAAGGAGGAGAGTAAGTAGGAGAAGGAGGAAGGAGGAGGAGGAGGAGAAGGGCGCACGCACGGCGGGCAGAAAAGAGGTGAGAGAGAAGGAGGAGGGGAAGGAAGGCGAAGAAGAGAGGAAGAGGAGTACGGAAGAAGAGGAAGGAAGAAGGGAGGAGAAGAGAAGAGAAGGAGGAAGAAGGAAGGAAAAAAGAGAGGAGGAGGAAAGACGAGGAGGAAGAGAGGAAGAGGAAATAAGGAGGAGGAAGAGGAAGAGAAGGAGGAGGAATACAGAAGGAGGAGAGGAGGAGGAAGGAAGAAAAAGTAGGAGGGAAGAGAGAAGGAGGAGATAGAAAGAAGGAGGAGGAAGGAGAAGAGGAGAATAAGGAAGAGAAGAGGAAGGAAGGAGGAGAAGAGAGAAAGAAGAAGGAGGAGAAGCAAGGAGAAGAAGGAGACTAATAAGACGGAAGAAGGAGGAGGAGAAGGAGAAGAAGGAGATAATAAGAAGGAGGAGAAGAAGGAAGAAGAAGGAGAAAATAAGAAGGAGAGAAGAAGAAGAAGAAGGAGAATAATAAGAAGGAGGAGAAGAAGGAGAAGAAGGAGAATAATAAGAAGGAGGAGAAGAAGGAGAAGAAGGAGAATAATAAGAAGGAGAAGGAGAAGAAGGAGAATACTAAGGAGGAGAAGAAGGAGAATAATAAGAAGGAGAGGAGAAGAAGGAGAAGAAGAAGGAGAATAATAAGAAGAAGGAGGAGGAGAAGGAGAAGAAGGAGAATAATAAGAGGAGGAGAAGAAGGAGAAGAAGGAGAATAATAAGAAGGAGGAGAAGAAGGAGAAGAAGGAGAATAATAATAAGAAGGAGGAGAAGGAGAATAATAATGAGAAGCAGTTTTTTCGGGATGTATAAATTACAAAATGATAATAATTACAAACACATTTAAACGTATTGTTTGTACCAAATTATTTTATTGCAATAAAAGTAAATGTGAGATTTGAAGCGTTAGGAGAAGCTGCGATGGTTGATATTGATATTACAGTTAGTGTGCAGTTAGAGGCTCCTTCACTTTAAACATCACAATGTCTTTGATCAGAAGAAGAGGAAGAAGGAGAGGAAGAGGAGAAGAAGAAGGAGAGGAAGAAGAAGAAGAAGAAGAAGAGGAAGAAGGAGAGGAAGAGGAGAAGAAGAAGAAGGAGAGGAAGAGGAGAAGAAGGAGAGGAAGAAGAAGGAGAGGAAGAGGAAGAAGAAGGAGAGGAAGAGGAAGAAGAAGGAGAGGAAGAGGAAGAAGAAGGAGAGAAAGAAGGAGAAGAAGGAGAGGAGGAAGAGGAAGAGGAAGGAGAGGAAGAAGGAGAGGAAGAGGAAGAAGAAGGAGAAGAAGGTTGATATTGATATTACAGTTAGTGTGCAGTTAGAGGCTCCTTCACTTTAAACATCACAATGTCTTTGATCAAATATCTTCAGATCGATATTGTAGAGTTGACCATTGGAGATGTAATCTAATATAGAGCAGGTAAATATTATTCTCAGAGAAAGATAAGTGGGATATGTTTTTGAATGTGCAGAAAGTCCACATGCACATTTAGAGAGGTCACTTCTCCAAACCAAAGACACAGAAGAGGCGAGAAGGTCGACGCCTCCATGTGCTGCAGGATCACACGACATGTCGACAGTCTAAGACAGGGGTGCCCAAAAGGTCGATCGCGAGTGTAGTGCGGGTAGATCGTGCACCGTTAAACAAATATCCATATATATTCCCCCAACAGAACCCTGCGACGCACACACACACCTACAGTCAGAGGCAGAGCGGAGGAAAGGAGTGGAGTGAACTACGCACCAGCAACCCCCCGTCGCAAAAACCTTCGACATTTTTCGTACAGGTAGTAGGGGTCGGCGATACTGCAACATTTGGTATCGATCCGATACCAAGTAAATACAGGGCCGGTATTACCGATACTGTTTACTTAGAAGAGCAGCTGATCCACTTTCATATAGAGCAGAGGTATTCAACTACAACTCAAAGGGGGCCAGTTAGTTAGAGAACATTTGGGATGAGGTCCGTGCGACCAGCACACAACCATGTGATATGTCCCGTCCCCCCCCCCTCCCCCATGTTAAAACCAAAGCTACGCCTTGTTTTGGGTGAAACATCTCAAGTATCAGATGAATTGTCTTGTAATGGTGCACAGACACTCGTGTTATTGTCCTCTGGGCCAGTGAAGAAGACTGGACTCCACTAATATTTACTTGAACTTATTTAAACTTCTGCACATCTCGTATAACTCGGTCTCTTTAACGTAATGCTTCGTCAGAAAAACGAAGATCTCCATCTGAGAAGAGAAGATCACTGGAGAAGTCCAAAGTTAGATACAAGTGGAGTTTATTACACACGTACGTAACAAACTCTGAGCACCCAGCCAGCTGCTCCCTCTTTACCCCTCAGCTCACACGGTGAAAGCTAAGGGGCGGCCATGAAATGTTCCAGTGTGTGTTGAGTCTGGTGAATCAACCTGACATGTTCTGACCTACGCCCTCTGACTCATTTGCCTGTTCTGTCCCTTTGGTGTATCTCTGGGTCTCTTCTCCAGTTAGCTCTGCAGTTAGCCGGCGCCGGCCTGTTCGTCTCATCCTTATCACATGAAGGGCCTCGTACATCTTCCTTCTTCACGAGCTTGAACTGGGAGACTCTCTTTACACTCTCGCCCCACTAACGCTGCTTATTCGGCCTTTTCCCAAATGTTTGCTAAGGCTGTCCTCTCCCACTTACATGGATTTATAATTGATTATTACACATTCATATATATATATTCATAATACAAACCATTATACTGAGTAAAACCTACAATTATGTACTAATAAAACCTATTACAGAACACATGTTATTACATCCCATAATGAAACACATAACACAACAGTGTTCGCCTCAGGATGCATTGTAATCCATCCTCAGACCTTTTATTTTGAAATGTATATTTGTCCAATACTTGGTTTATGACCAAAAACCTGCAAAACATGAAGTGACCGATGTCTGCTTCACGACCCTGGCCCCCCGCTTCCTGGTGAAACTGAGTCTGCAGCCGGAGTGGAAAACGTTTAAGATTATTCCAGTATTTTAAATGCAGTAAAGAGATTCTGCAGCGTTTCCTCGTACGATCAGAAACAACAACAACAAAGCAATATGAGCTTCCATTATTATTATTATTATTATTATTATTATTATTATTATTATTATTATTATTATTATTATTATTATTATTGTTATTATTATTATTATTATTATTATTATTATTATTATTATTATTATTATTATTATTGTTATTATTATTATTATTATTATTATTGTTATTGTTATTGTTATTGTTATTATTATTATTATTGTTATTATTATTATTATTAGCGATCATAATATTTTAATCGTGTTGTAAGATAGTCCTGCTCCCCGTGGATCCACTTACAGCTTGTGTTTCCTGGGACTCTTCATGATGAATAAACCAGTAGGTCATTTACGAGATGGTTTTAATCAACGGTAATAACGAGGACGCGTCAGAATCAGCAGCTTTAATGGATCCAGCACAAAGCAACAGGTGGCGCAGCAGCAGCTGGACAAACAGCTTGACGTGAGTCTGGAGCTACCAGAGAGCCGGCCATCTCTCGCCTCTCGCCTCTCGGTTGTTGTGTGTCTCGAGCCGGACAGAGAAGATGTCTGCAGGAGTGTGTGGAGAGAAGCAGCAGGCTGTATGTAGCACAACCATCTCAAGGTCTCATCTTTCCTCCACGTTACTCAAATGAAATCTAAAGCAGTTTCTCCTGTTGGGTCCGTGTGTGTTCTGAATACACAGCGTGTGTGTGCAGCATGAAGGACGCTGTCTTTGTGTGAGACGCTCCAACAATAGAGATCAGTGTGGATGATGTGAGTCACCTTTTGTTTGATTCTTTACATTACAAACCTGCGAGCGCAGCAGCAGCTGGAACCTTTGTGTTCCTGAGGTTCTGTGTGAGTTACATCGTTAACTCTTTATCGGTTCAGCTTCCCTCCGCGAAACATCTCATGTTGCTTCATCCAGCAGGTGTGAGGAACACGCAGGGTAACATGGTTCCTACATTACAACGATACAAACATGTGTAAAGTTTAAATTCAGCTGAAGTTTGTAATTCTGCATCAAACTCTGAAGCTGCTGTCGTTAAATAAAGCAGCTCGTCAGATACCACGTAGCATGCAAACATCATATACTGTGTGTGTGTGTGTGTGAGCTTCTTCCCTCATGATGTGAACACTGAAGCGTTCTGTAAACGTGCAGAGACTCACTTTGAAACCCAAGACGCAGCAACACGAGCACGAGTCCGATCAGACCCAGGATAACAGCCCTGACGTGTTATTGTACACGTCTGTGTTCAGGTGTGAACTAAAGTTAACGAACCTTTTATCCTAAAATGAAAGTGAACCTGAGGATGTCCTGAGATCTACAGGCTCAACCCTGCAGAAGGTTTTGGTTATGAAGACAGATGTTTGCTTTGGGAATAACAGATGTCAGAAATGTCCACTTGTTAAAGAAACTATGAAAGGAAAGCTGTTATCAGCTGTAGCACATGTGAAGTTGCTTCATTCATTGTAATGCAGACCAATCGTAGTCTAAGTCTGTCTGCCAAGAACCTGGCCCACATGGGAACACCATTATATATATATGAATGTGTCACTAAATATCTTGATATATATATATATATATATATATATATATATATATATATATTATATATATATATATATAATTATATATATAATTGAATCAGGATCGGGGAAATCTTTCTAAAACGACGAACACGAGAATCAGAATTCAAACAATATAAATATGATTTCTTCACCCTGTCTTTGTGTTTGATCTTATTTCAGGCAGCATGATAGCATCTGTTCACACTCCAGTATCTCCAGTGGGCAGACAGTGAGGACCAGTCGCCACGATGCGATGTGTGTAAGGGACCAGAGGCGGTGTTGTGGCGCCCGGCGGGATGCTGCTGACGGCCGGTCAGTATGACTTTGCTGGACTTGTGGCTGTCGCGCTCCATCCCCATGTGCCTGCTCCTCCAGAGCCTTGTCCTCATGGCCCTGTGCTTCCCCTCGGCCAGCATGTGTCCAAAGGGCTGCATCTGCCAACGTGACCTGCACCTCCACGGCCTCAACGTGACCTGCAGTCAGTCCCGCCTCAAAGAGATCCCCCCCAGCCTCCCGGTGGACACCGTCCTGCTCAGGCTGGACCACAACCAGATAGGCACCGTGCCAGATCAAGCCTTCCACGGACTCAGGCTTCTGAGGGAGCTCAACCTTTCGTACAACGCGGTGGAGACCTTAGGGGAAGGAGCCTTCAGCGGCATAGAGGCGACGCTGCAGGTGCTGGACCTCTCCCACAACCGCATCACTAGCGTACACAAGGATGCCTTCGCTCGGCTCAAGGCCCGCGTCATTGTGGACGATAACCCCTGGCATTGTGACTGCGCCCTGCAGCAGGCCATCGGCGGGATGGCCCACAACCACGAGGCCGCCGCCCGGGTCCTCTGCAGGAGCTCGGAGCTTCGTGACCAGGAGGGTCGACCTTTCTTAGCGGTGGACACGGACCTCTGTAACCTGGCCAAAAGGACCACAGACTACGCTATGCTGGTCACCATGTTCGGCTGGTTTGCCATGGTCATTTCATATGTTGTGTATTATGTCCGGCAGAACCAGGAGGACGCCCGGCGCCACCTGGAGTACCTCAAGTCTCTCCCCAGCAAGCCCAAGAAACCCGACGAGGCTGACGATATCAGCACCGTCGTCTGACGTACACCAAAAGCTATTGTCACAGGACGTTTACAGTGTTTACTATTTCAAACTTCTAAGTGATGTGAGCATCAAGTCTGCCGAGAGATCTTTGTATTTTGGGAACTTCTGTTGTTCGTACCAGGGTTTGTTCACGACCGAGAGGAGAAGGGAGGCCGCAGAGTCTGAGAGTCCAACGCCAACATCGTCTTTTCTACAGAAACGTGCTTATGGAGCTTAGAATTTTTTTATCTCAGGTTTAAACGTTGACATGATAATGGCTTCTTTTGTTTTTAAAGAAAATTTGGAGTATCTGATAAAGAAAAAAAAGAACATTTGTAAAACGTGATCCCTAAACTTCACTTCCAAAAGCCGTCATTCTGACATCTCAAAGATCAGACTGACTTCTTTCATAACGCTTCAAATCAAACGTAAGTTAAAGTATTTGTATTCGCTGCCTGCTTATGGAGATTATTATCTGTGTAATATTTTAAAGCCTCAGATATGAGCAGATGTTCCATTCAGACAAATCAAAATGTAAACAGATTTTACATTTAGTAAACCATGTGGCGCAGAACATATGGACGCTCATTTCTGCCAAGAAAATAATGATAAAAAATAAAAGAAATGTGAAATATTACTTTATTATAAATGATGAAGTACCTTTAAGTCAAAGTTAAGAGATAGTAAGTCGAAATTGTAGCTTTTCTTGTAAAGTAACACAAAACTAAGTATTTTTTACAACTGTAGGCTTTAACTTTAATGAAGTAATAATAGTAAGTGAAGTAGCGCACTAAATAAAAGCAAAAAATACAATAACATTGTCACGTAAGAAGCTCGATCCGCAGAATGTTGACTTACTATCTCATCATTTTAATTTAATCTGTCAGTTTGTACGTTTCATACTTTTCTTTTCCTGATTGCTCAGCGTGAATTATTTCCAGATGATCTGATGCAACGTTTTTGTTGGCATTATGAAGTGATTCTCTGGAACGCTGCTGATTTCAGTTCTTACAAAGATACGTTTAAATACATTCAAGATAAGATGTATTCTGTGACGATACAAAGACAGAAATATTTCAGTGATTACATTTAAACTTTAATTTTGCAGCAAACAAAGATGAATAATTATTTATATAAGATTCGTTTATCTGCCTTCCTGTCAAAATGAACGTTACGTTTATCAAGAGAAGAATTTATGTAATTGTTTAAAATATTCCCAAAGACTCAATCGTACAGAAAGCCTCCGCACAGGGTCGCATGTTTAAAATCTATTTTAACATATTGAATTTAAACGTGTGTGTGTTCTTGTTTTGGAGGCAGAACGTTACACGTCTTCTGAGTTTAGTTTATGGTGCTATGTGTCGGTACAACATTTCAGATCCTCCCTTCTCTCGTCACACAGAAAGCGTCGTCTTACAATCTAAAGTCATTCCAAACTCCAGCTGAACTGCACAACCTCCACTCGCCGGGGGACACCGTGACATCACTGTTGGGTTACAGGTGATGATGTCATTTGCATGTCCTGTTCCAAAGGTTGATTCTTTCCCATTGCAGCTGAACAGTTTATCCGAAGCCTTGTGCAGAATCCCTTCCGCTACATGTCAGTGAGTTCCAGATGTGCGAGCATTGTTTTGTTTTCCAGTCTGCGTGTTTGCACACATGCATTTTGAATTTTATTTCTAGTATATTTATGCCTTAAAACATTATCAAACTTGGTGCGGTTAGCTGAAAGCAAATGGTGTCCAGTATGAATCCATTGGTTTTGAATTCTATCTGAATTATCAGGAAGAGTAAATGCTCGGTGAAGAACTGTAATTGAAGATCTTGAATGTTAAGGATGAAGAAAAAGTAGATAGCATTTTTTTAAAAGGGGCCCCAAAGTGTAACTGTTCTTGAGTTTGTTTCTACAAAATAATCTTAACTCGCGGTTCAATTACGATCTTCTTCCAGAGATTTTGTCCTAATCTGTAGTCGTCATCAGCAGATGGAGTTCGCTCAGTCCTCATGGAGCTGGCAAAGTGTTCTGGAACATCGATCATGTGACAAGACTTGTTCCTATTATACTAACGAGACGATCATGAGACTCCCAACATAAGACCAGGACAGACGCTGCTGAATTAATGTGGACCACAAGAGTATTCAAGTCAAGTCAGCACAAAACACACTTTTTAAGAGCGGACCCTCGTGGATCAAACGCTTCTTTGGCTAAACAACAAGGATTTAGGACAAAACACATCAACATCCAAAACAATCGACTGTGAAGGAAGTCAAAGTCATCGTCCAGGAGTTCGTCGAGATCAAGAACCTCCCGCACCAGAAAGCTTCTTTGAACCAGCCCGATCCCCTGGAGCTTAGGACCCCATTGGAAAGTAAAGGTGTGGACGTCACGTTCACCTTTTCATTTACCGGTACAACATGTCCCCCGAATCTCAACCAAGTGTTTTCATCCCCCAACGTCAAACACACCTCAACCGTAGCTTATTTACCATAACCACGAACCTTCCCGAACAGTAACCAAGTGTTTTGTAGAAAACAAGACGTTAAAACTTCCCTGAGCTTCTTATCTTTGCCTTGTTATCACGTGTTCCTTAAAAACTCACCTCTCTCTGTGACAGCTGAGCAAACTCCCTCTGAGGATGAAGGCACGTGGCCGACACAGCGAGTAAGTGAGTTAAGATTATTTTGTCAAAGAACTTTGTGTCTTATTCGATGTTTTGAAATCTAAGGTTTCTGGGAACAGGCTGTGTTGTACTGTACATTTCTTCCTTCAGTTTGTGAAGTCTGTTCCTGTCGTCTTTAGTTAGCTGTTGTCAATCAGAGTCCGTCTTTGTAAATCTGTACTGATCAGAAGAAAGCACAAGACTAAATGTCGGTTTCAGTGGACTCCTCTTGTTGGTGTTTTGTTGTTACTCCAGTCCTTTAGAGTCGATGCTGTTTACTGTTAATTGTTACCGTTTGCCTTTCACTCGATCTCATTCTTCGCGGGCCCTTTGAAGGGGAGGACAGTTCTCTCAGCGTGGAGACGATACGATCATCTCACACAAACATCCCTCATTCAAGCCGAGCTGCCAGTGCATGCATCATTCCCCTTTAACAGCACCGTGTACAGTGACGTTCCAGCAGTGGGTGACGACAACGTTCATTTTCTCAAATGGAGGAAATTAGATTTTCACCACAAAAAAAAAAGAACTAATTTCATCACTACTTTAAATTATAACCTAAAGAAATGTCGACTGGTGACACGATCCTGGGTGTTGCTGATATCTTGTGATACATTTCAGTTCATGTTTTAATTGTTTGTCACAGAATTTGTACAATAATGGTTGTTAAAATGACGTGTTAGGGGATATGCAATGAGTATGTAGGTAGAGAACATGTACATAGGAACGTTGATGTTGTGTGAAACACTTGAAATCCCTTTAATTAGTTGTTCTTGAATGTGCTGAAGCCCTTAGCCTTGTCTTGTAGAGGCGACCTCATACTCCTCATGACAGGATCAGGACCGGCTATGAGATGCATGTACAAAGTGAAGAAGCACAGTGTAGCCAAGGACCCGAGAGTATTTCTAAGTGCCTGAATACTTCTCTCACCTTTTGATTTACTTTTTTATTCACCTCTTCTTTCTCCACCTCTGGTCTTTGTTCTGAACACATACGCCTCTCTTAGTTTAGTTCTGTGGATTTGTAGATTTCATTTTGCAAGTTAGAAAAAAAAGACACTGAATGAACCATGCTGATGTAAAGAGCTCAACCGTCCTGTATCATATCCCAGTTCTCCGTGCAGGCAGGGTGCGAAGCAGACTCACGAGAGGATGAAGATGTTCGCGCTGACCATCACGATTGTGTTGTAACGGCTTCACAGAGCCGACAGAAGGTTAAATAAAGGAGGTGTGCATTGGTCCTTGGTTTGTTTGTTCTCTCTTGTGATTTAAACACAGCTTTGGGCAGGAAGTGAGTTTTACATTACAGGAATGTGATCGTGACCTTTCTGTCAAACACTTTTTCAGACGCCTTTTGTTTTACAGAGTTTCCAAAAACACCTTCCTAAATATCTATTCTTCAGCAACACTATGAAGACAACACTCTAATCCATGGGGGAGATATTAAGTTCCTCAGAGGTCACATAAAGGTCACATAAAGGTCACATAAAGGTCACATTTCACTCACAGATTCATTGTTCATGGATTGCAGACTTTTGTTAAAGAATGAGACTGCAGCTCAGATATCGTCTCATACGACAGAAAACTCTAAACGCAAAGTCATAAATAAAACGTGCTGATAGTGACGATGCTCATCAGATTCAATGAAGACGATATAAATAATAATTAAAGTGATAAACAAACATTAAAATTATAAACAAATATTTAAATGATAAATAAGAATTAAAGTGATAAATAAACAACATTAAAGTGATAAACAAATATTAAAGTGACGAATAAACAAATATCAAAGTGACAAATAAACAAATATCAAAGTGACGAATAAACAAATATTAAAGTGACAAATAAACAAATATTAAAGTGACGAATAAACAAATATCAAAGTGACAAATAAACAAATATCAAAGTGACAAATAAACAAATATTAAAGTGACAAATAAACAAATATTAAAGTGACAAATAATCAAATATTAAAGTGACGAATAAACAATATTAAAGTGACAAATAAACAAATATCAAAGTGACAAATAAACAAATATCAAAGTGACAAATAAACAAATATTAAAGTGACAAATAAACAAATATTAAAGTGACAAATAATCAAATATTAAAGTGACGAATAAACAATATTAAAGTGACAAATAAACAAATATTAAAGTGACAAATAATCAAATATTAAAGTGACAAATAAACAAATATTAAAGTGACAAATAATCAAATATTAAAGTGACAAATAAACAAATATCAAAGTGACAAATAAACAAATATCAAAGTGACAAATAAACAAATATTAAAGTGACAAATAAACAAATATTAAAGTGACAAATAATCAAATATTAAAGTGACGAATAAACAATATTAAAGTGACAAATAAACAAATATTAAAGTGACAAATAATCAAATATTAAAGTGACAAATAAACAAATATTAAAGTGACAAATAATCAAATATTAAAGTGACAAATAAACAAATATTAAAGTGACGAATAAACAATATTAAAGTGACAAATAAACAAATATTAAATGATAAATAAACATTAAAATGATAAATTAAAGTAAAAAAAGAACAGCTGAAACCAAATCATGACTTAAACTGACAACAAGAAACATTTAAACAATTTGAAAAGCTTCATCTTTCTCTGCGTTAAATGAGTTCCGTCTCTCGCTCATAAAGTCAACAATTCTGTGTCAAGTTTTATTTTATTCTTCACATTCAGCATCCAGAGTCGCAGATCTTTAACGTTATAAGTGTTTATTTATCCACAACAGAAAGTAGAAGTGCTGAATGTGTCACTAAATATCTTGTTTTACATATATATATATATTACAGTAAGTCAGCTTCACATGTCACACACATCCACTAATGAGGGAATTCAAATGAAATCTATTGACCTCGATATTCATAGTTTGTACCGTTAATGTGATCGCTTCATTAGTGAGCCAGGCTAGCTGTTTCCCCCCGTTTCCAGTCTTTATGCTAAGCTAAGCTAACCGTCACCTGAGTGTGAAAATCTTTTTGTGAGAAACATGTGAGCCTCTCTGCACATCACACGGTTTATATAACAACCTGCATTTTAATTGAAATGTCCATCAAGCAGGAGAAAACAGAACATTTTTGTGGAATTAAAACAATGTGTCCCTGAAGGCAACACACGGCGTCTCTCGAAAGTGAAAAGAATTATTCAAAAGCTGAATGATTTGAACAAAACATTCAGTCGGCAGGTGTTGGAAATATTGATGATATGAAACTGTTCTTCGATGAAACAGGAAGTACAGCGCGGACTTTCTGCATGATTCACTTTCACATTTAGAAGAACACTCAGTCCGGACTTTACTTTTGTATTTCCTGTGAAATTAAGAAACGTCTTAAGATAAAAGAAACCTGCGTTCATCTCTCAAGAGAAATTTCACTTCTGTGTTTTAATTTTCTTTTGCCTCGTCACAGGAAACATAACATGCTCTTCTATCTTTTCTTAATTGCACTTCAAAATATTATTTCACAAGAAGCCGAGGCAGGAAGTTGATGTATCACCCAGAACATTTCCTGCTGGTCCGCAGAGATCGGATTCTGAACGTCTGAACCTAAGACATGAAATACTTAAGTCGCAACAAGTCGACTCTTAAAGTCTGTGTTCTCCTCCAGACATGTTTTGTCCGGATCGTTTGTGTCCCGTCACTGATACTTCTTTGCTTCTGTTGCGCACAGATTCATATTCAACACGTTGATCACTGAGATGTGGAGCCGATCTCCATCACATATCCATGTATTACAGTTTTAATTATAAATCAGACATTATTCTCTCACTACCAGTTATTATAAGATACACACAATGTTGGATTACAGGCTGAAGTATTAATTAATTCTAAATATTCTAATGTTTCTAAGTGTTTCTGCAGATGTGCATGGTCTCAGAGGACCGACATGCTCTCCTGCACCGACATGATGTTGTCTCAACACTAAAATGTTCTTTTTTAGTCTTAACAATCAGAAAACCTGCTGACTGACAAAGAAAACAAACTGAACGTGGAGAGAAAAGAAACACAAAACGAGACACAAACAAAGAAAACAAATACAAACCGGACAACAAACAGATGCACGACGACGCCAAAGAGAAACCAAATTATTATTAGAGAAGAAAATACATTGCAAAGAAACGCTTTTGCAAAATGAAGGTGAATTAGTTTCTCAAAGTCTTTTACAACAAAGAAGTGGAACCTTCAGATCATAATATTTAACCCTGACTGTAAAACTGTTACTCTGATACTTTTAATGTGCAATAAAGAAAGTTCTTCAGTACCGTGTTGGGGCCTCAGCGCACCACTATCCTCGTCACGTAGGAACGTAATGAAATATGATGAAGGCCATGACATGTGGCTGAAAGCGCTGGAAGAATATAATATGTGGATTTGGATTTGCTCTTCCTGAAGACAAACACTGACGGAGGACGGACTCTCGGATCCTGCAAGATGTGGTTTTGTGATTCAACGCAGTCGAAAGGTTCTTTCAGCTTCATGGTCACGTTCGAGACATGAGATGTGCCGAGTCGTGTGTTTCGACGTGAACATTATGTATTAATGCTTCAGCAGCCAGTCGGCCTCACTAAGAGATATGGAAATATGTTTTCTGTGTTAATGAAGCGTTTGTGAAATCATTCTTTTGTTACATTTATAGAACAAAACCCAGAAAACTGCGCTCATTTGTGCGATTATCATAATGCAGGCAGTTTAATTAAAAGAGTGTTTTTAATTTGATGCTGTTTATTGTGAGGACAAAGTTATTCTTCCCATGATGTCGAGGAGGAGTCTTCATTTATTCTTCACTCTTGTCTTTTGGGGATGTGATTTTAATAACAATTATTACATAATTATTGCACAGAGCCTTTTAATCTTATGTGCATTAATATTAAAATGATCTGTTTTGTTATAATAATACCTCAAAGCTGTATTTGTACATTGTTTGGCAGCAAAGGGGCCGAACGTCACTTTAACAATAACATATCCTCCTCCACCTGCACACTTCTGCAGAAAGGTAAAACTAACATAAAGCTTATAGTTAGGGCTGGCTCAGGCTTGCCCTGAATCAGCCCCTAGTTATGCTGCTATAGGCTTAGACTGCCGGGGGACACCTCCCTGCTCTCTTCCTTCTCTTCCTCTCTCCTCCCCTCCCTCTCTTCCTCTTCCTCTTTATCTGTATGCATTTATGTAAATGTATGTTACTAACTCATCATCCGGGGCATCAACCCCGGAGTGTCTGTGTGTCATGTGGCAGGTTGCCACTGATAAAGTTTACGTCAGGATCATGAATCGTGGCTGCGCCTGCTGCCCTGGTCCTGCTGGACACCGGGAAGCCTTTTTGACATTTTCCTGGATTCATCCAAACTTTCTCTTTTTGATCACAACATAATTTCTGTCAAATGTTGTATTTGTACGATGTTGTTTATCCTGTACACACGACATCTATTGCACGTCTGTCCGTCCTGGGAGAGGGATCCCTCCTCAGTCTCTCTCTGAGGTTTATAACATGTTTCCCCTTTAATTATGGGGTTTCTTTTAGGAAGTTTTTCCTTGTGCAATGCGAGGGTCTAAGGACAGAGGGTCTAAGGACAGAGGGTCTAAGGACAGAGGGTCTGAGGACAGAGGGTCTAAGGACAGAGGGTCTAAGGACAGAGGGTCTGAGGACAGAGGGTCTAAAGACAGAGGGTCTGAGGACAGAGGGTCTAAGGACAGAGGGTCTAAGGACAGAGGGTCTGAGGACAGAGGGTCTAAGGACAGAGGGTCTGAAAGAGGCTAAAACGCTGCGTGGAGCTGAAGGGGAGCTGCAAAGATTGGTTTATTTCTTGCAACTTGTAATCATCAGACCTGTTAATATAACATTTTCCATTTCTGCAGCTTTAAGTTGACGCATCACATGTAGCGTCCTGTCAGAATCTAAAGCCAGTCCAATGTTGTTTAGAATGAATACAAATAAATTTCTCTTAGTGCGTGTTAATGTTGACATCTTGAACTTGTTTTCGAAGGATCTCAGGGACTCACTTCTCTCAAACGAAGTCATGTCCTGAATGTTTGTATCTTCCTCACATTTGTGTGTTTTCATGCTGAACTCTTCACGCTGCTGTCAGCATTATGTAAAGTCGAGGTGATGCCTGTGGAAACATCTGTGTCAAGTCTGAGAAGTTAAGGCCACAACAACTCCCACAATGCTTCTGCTTTTACCTCGGCTGCTTACTGTAGTTGTTTTTAACTCTACAAACATGCGTATGAGGTCACCGCTCTTCCTCTCGCAGGCTGTACAGTATGTGGGTTGACCCGGAGGAGCCTGCGCGCCGCACGCCCGTGAACACAATCTGTTTTTAGTCACTTTCACACCTGATGACTGTCGGCGCTCTCTTGTTTCTCTCACTCCTTTCACATTCATTTCCTCATCTCCCCGGGGCTGCAGGTAAACCAGGAAGTGCAAAACTTTATTAAGTAAAACTGCGGCTGTCGCAAAATGACATTTTATGTAAATGCACAAAGTTATTTCCCCTGTTTCTGTTCCTGTAGTATTAAAGAGGATGTCACCAATGATTCACCTCCTGACCCTGGAGCACTCCAACGTGTGTGTGTGTGTGTGTGTGTGTGTGTGTGTGTGTGTGTGTGTGTGTGTGTGTGTGTGTGTGTGTGTGTGTGTGTGTCTGCAGATGAGTCAGAAGAGAAACACATGCACTTTCCAGCATTGAAATCTGATTTTCAGCTAATGAAGCCACAAAAGTGCAGGATACACTGGAAATGTGCAGAATCTGGATCTTTGAAGCTTCTTAGATGTGTTTCCCTCTCGGTGAGTCTCCAGTTGATTCATAAACAGAGTGATCGAAGCTGACTTGCACCCTTTGTTTAGCTCGTGCTTTTCCTCGCGCTGTTGTCTTGCTGTTTCTTTCTACCACAACACACATCCTGTATCTTGCAGCCTCGTGTGGGACTGAGGAGGCGGTTTCAAAGAAATCCCACTTTTTCAGCAGAACTCTCTGAGCTTTAGTTTGTGAGAGGGAGGGAGGCATGGACACGTTCTCAAACTCAATAACATGTGGAGAGACAGAAAACAGAATCATCGTGATTAGCTTGTTAGCTAGTGTGTTTCAGTCCAAAGCTCTGAAACATATTTTATTAATTTAAATGAATCTCAGTGACTCATGCACTCACATTCAGTATTATATCTCTTATTATTATTATGACACTGACATATATGATGCCCTCCCCTC
This sequence comes from Cottoperca gobio, assembly GCF_900634415.1. Classification (NCBI taxonomy): domain Eukaryota; kingdom Metazoa; phylum Chordata; class Actinopteri; order Perciformes; family Bovichtidae; genus Cottoperca; species Cottoperca gobio. The sequence continues at coordinate 21,841,706 of NC_041365.1, forward strand.
TCCTTCCTTCTTCTGTCTGTCTTCTCTGCATCATGTGACGGCGTATTGTCTGCAAAAACTAAAATAATTAAGAAGCCGGGGAAGGGGAGTAATAATAAAGTCGTAAAAATAAACTTGAATATTCTCCTAAATCATCGAGTTATACTTCTGTGAGAAACAACTTGAGATGATCTGAGATTAAAGTCGCAAATTCTTTGTTGTGTGAAGAACCGCATGGCGTCAGTCGTCAGTGAGGATCTGCAGGACGCCGCTCACATGTCCGTCTGTGTTGTTGTTGTGGATGCTTATTATAATACAGTGTTTCCTTATTGCTAAACGGCAAAGTATAATTAGATCTTTCACTGCAAATGTATGACGTTATAATTTCAGAATAATATTCAGGTCTTTTCCTCGTAAATTAAACATTAATCTTAAAGGTTTTCTCTCTGAATATTTCCCTTCTCCCCTAATGTTTGTATTTGTTTTATTTCCTACAAAGGATGAAATACGTCGTCGTAGCATCGAGACTCAGTTCCTGATCCAGTCGTCGATGTTGGCTCACTTTATTTCCGGGGATGTCCCGAGATGGAACCAGACGATCACTTGATTGTGTTTCTATCATAATGACTGTTGTGTCTCAATACTCTGTCAATAAAGCTTTGAAATCATGTGTAATTTAAAATACAACCCTAACATAGCTTTGATTGTGACTCCTTTTTATTAATGTTTCTTTATTTACCACGACTACGTGGAACATGTACGAGTGTGAGTAAACCTCCAGTGTCAGAATCTTCTCTCACTTGAACGTTGCTCACTTTGCTGTAGAGACCAACACCATGTAGCAACAGATGGGCTGCGGGTAGCACATATGAACAAAGAAGAGAAAAGGCTGTGCACACACACACACACACACACGCACACGCACACACACGCACACACACGCACACACACACACGCACGCCTCCCTTCTGTCCGTCTCACATGTGATTTTTCCCTCTTGTGTGGAGGCTGATAAATGGAGAAGCTGCTCTTGCTTACTTGTGTTGAGAGTAATGTCTGGAG